>NC_089594.1:69228641-69447300 GCF_019320115.1 Miscanthus floridulus
CTTGCTCCATGCGGAGGCTAGAGGGCTCTTCCTGCAATCTCGCCGAGACCCCCGCGACCTGAACTCGCACTTGTGGGCTCGGCAAATACGATAAAAACTCCTCACTCAAACACGAAAACGAAAAAAGCCCCTAGAGGAGTAACTCCACTCCTCCAGGGCCTCGGGGGCTACACCCGGCGGGTGCACTCGCGCGCACCCACCGAAACCTCAAGAAACAAAACACAATCCCGACGGGAGCGACTACAAACCAAGTCTCGATAAACCCTCAGGGAGAATGCACTCACCCTCCCTGAGGCTCGGGGGCTACTGTCAGGTACCATAAAATGGGGTACCCCGAGCGTACACCAAAAGAGGCACTAAAATCCCATCAACGGCAAAGTTAGAGGGTAAGCCATGGGCTCATAACCAGCCCTGTCTGAGCCCACCCGGCTCTCCGCATCGCCTCAGGCCTCTCACGGGAGGTCTCGGCATCCTGACACAATTTTCGCCTCGTGCGAGGCCTCTCACGGAAGGCCTCGGCAAGGAACCCAATCTCCGTCTCACGCGAGGCCTCATTCTCCATATCGCTCGAGGCCGGCTTGTCCATAGCCCATCGCCCCCGCCTCGACCGATCTTCCCGACAGCACGTCATGTCCCATTAATACGTCAACCACTCCCGCAATCTCAGCCGGACGACGGCTCGACACCGCGGAATGGCCGACGGGACGTGAGGTCGCATCAGCGCCATACCAGCTGAGACAGGGCACGGCGGGGATTACCGGTCACTGTATTCTGACGTTGTGCCCCTGATCAGCGCCCGCACTACACTGTGCCCCGCGATCCCCGCCTCGAAAACAACACGACATGGACAGCCTGGCCCGGGTCATCACCGCCTCCGAGCCAGCACACCAGATCAACCGCTCTCTCCGGGCCTCGGCACTATGCACCAGGGTCTCGGCTATCTCGGGATTCGTGTCTGCCGAGACCCCCCACTGCGGTGTAGCCTCGGCACCGACCGAGCCTCGGCCTCGCGCACAGTCAGTCCACAACGACTCGTACGCTGACCGCCGCACCCACTCCGAGGCAGCCCTGGAGCTCCCATGACGCACAGGATCGGATGTGACCAGCACGCCGCACCAGTGCTCCAAGGACGGACCACTCCGACGACTACGCCGCCACAGGAACAGGCCACAGGGCTCGGACACGCCGCCTCTGTTTGCACGACGCCGTATAGTTAGCTCATGTACTACCCTTGTCCTCCCTTCAAACTATAAAAGGAAAGGACTTGGGCTATTTCTGGAGGGACAGGCACTCACGAAGAACAACGCCCTGTAACACACACATTTCCCCGCCGCCTGAGAGCAACGTCTCAAGCAGCCCACATCACACCTCGCCGAGACCTGGGACCGGCTCCCTCTCTCACCTAGCTTGTAACCCCCTACTACAAGCATTTCGGTGCAAGAAATACAAGATCGATCTCCCAGACTGGACGTAGGGCTCGAATTGCCCGAACCAGTATAAACCTTGTGTCTCTTTGCATCACCATCTGGAATCGGGAACACGCAGGATAAATTCACTAGTTGGTTGAGAACCTCCCGGTCTGAAACACCGACACCGCGCATCGTAGGGTCCCGTGATGACTCATGCCGGGGGAGAAAATTGGGTGATTATAGTATCCACTTAGCTTCTATGCATACACGCTCCGATCAACTGTCACGTGTCCACCCAAGGGGAATCGACGCCTATCCTCATCCATTGTTCACCTGTGCTTCACCTTTTTGTCGTCACGGCCTCCCATTCCCCTCCATCGCGGGGCTAAGTGGGAACTTCACCTTTTTTCAGATGGAGCCATCGGTGCCTCTGCGAGGTACTCTGACACGCTACGAAACCACACGGCACTCTGATACGCTACGAAACCACATCTCATCATGACGGTTGAGACCACTAGTATAGACACGCTGTCATGTTGCAGAGCTCTAAGACTAAGCATGTCTCATCGTGGCGGTTGAGACCATTAGACATGCTGTCACATTGTGGGGCTCTAAGACTACCGAACGCATGACCTTGCCCTCACTCTACCATCGTGTTTGTCTTGTTGGCAAAGCAAGGCTTCACACAATCACACGCGCCTCTTCAGCTCTCGCTATATATAAATAAATAACGTGCACATACGGTACGTGTCTCACAGCTACATATCCATTTGGCTGGTGTTGAGCATGGGAAGAACTCAATCCGGTAATGGGAAATGCCAATTTGGATTGTGAGCTCATAAGTTTTTTTTTTTTTAGTTCGCTCATAAGATTGGAGATTGTCCATTTGGCTGGTGTTGAGCATGGGAGGGAACAGTCTTCCCTTATTTTCTATCTAAAAATCTAGGAGGGGAAACCCCCTCGAACCCCTACTATTTATAGAACAAAACAAAAAGGCAAAAAACTTTACTTGCATGGCAGATAGTAGTGGCTTCATTCAGGGAGAAGCAAAATCAATCGAGCAAGATGTTAATTTAGTGCGGGAAAAGGTCGATCAGCTCAAGGTGGTACCGACCTCTTTTTAAAAGTGGCACTTGTATGCTTTCTAAGGCACCACCATCGCATGTCAACAAAGTTGTTAGCTTTAACAAAATCTACACTACTACACATAAGCAGGGAAGGGATGATAAGCGGGCAAGGCTCCCAACGCACGACATCCCCATGAACACAAGAACACTCTCACTCTATCATCGTGTTCCTTTGTCGATGGCAAATTAAGCAAGGCTTCACGTACACAATCACACCTCTTTGAGATCCCTATAAGTAGCGTGCACGGTGCACGTACATATCCATCCCATTTATCTTAACAGGAGCACAGAATCCACTCAAGATTATGTTACAAGCATAGAGCAATTCCCTGCTTAGCTTTGCACGTACTGCAAATTAAATGCAAATGCGTTCGGTTTCGTCAGCTGGAGGAGCCCTGCAGCCTGGACACGAACGTGGACGCGGCGACCGCGGCGGCGCCACCGACGACGCAGACGAGCGCGGCGACGGCCTGCAGCGCCACCTGCCACGCCTGCTCCTCGGGGACGAGGTACACGACGGCGGGGCCCGCGGCCAGCAGCGGGAGCGCGAGCGCCAGCAGCGCCCCCGGCGTGCCCGGGTCCGCGGCCGCCGACAGCGCGCCCAGCTCCTCCGCCTTCGACAGCAGGCCCAGCCGCTCCACCGCCGACAGCGACAGCCCCGCGCGCTCCGCCGCCGACAGCAGGCCCGCGCGCTCCGCCTTCGTCAGCAGCCGCAGCTTCTCCACGTTCGTCAGCAGCTTCACCGGCGCCTTCTTGCCGCTCGTCGTCCCCGGACGCGGGCCCGGCTCGCCCAGTGGGAACACCGTCGTCGTGCCCTGCACGTTCGCGCGCGCGCGTCACCCGCCGCTCTTGAGACTCAACCAACGAGAGGCGTACCTAGGGAATGGCGGGCGGCGGCGGCGGCGGCGGTGCTTACCGATCTTCTCGTGCCGGAGACGGTCTTGGCCGTCGGCTTCTGGCCCTTCTGGGTGGCCATGGCGGCGACCCTGAGGCGGCGCCCTCTCCCACCGCTGCTGCTTGGCCTCGCCGTGGTTACCGCGGCGGCGGCGACACACAGTGACGCCATGGCTAGCGCTCGCTCTCTCCTTTGCTGCAGCGGCGCGCTGCCAACCCAATGAGTGGCCTAGCTCACACCGGTCGCGGCAATTTTCTTGGTCGAGGTGCGCGACCTGATCCGTCTTGCACCCGTGGCCGTCCTCTACTGGCTCAACGTTCCACGTCAGATATCCTGTTTGCTGCGGAGGTGAATGGTACAGTTAGCAAATTTTATCGTAAAATTTGCATGCAAATCACAAATGACTCCGTGGCCCAATGGATAAGGCGCTGGTCTACGGAACCAGAGATTCTGGGTTCGATCCCCAGCGGAGTCGGTTTTTTAATTGGGCCATTTCAGTTTTGTTTTTTCCTGTTGGGCCATATCTTCTTTTATCTGCGAGAAAAGCCCAAAAGGCCCATTAGTGTGACGTCTCCGACGTCCAACCGCCCTACCTCGAGTCCTCTCGACCGCTTTTTAACTCGCAGCCGCCGCCGCCCGACGCAACTTAGCGCAAGAAAGAACTCATCGGCAGAGTCGAAATCAAAACCCTAAAAGAACCCACCGGAGAAGAGGCGGAGGGCGATCCTAGAGCGGGATCATGGCGGGGCCAGCAGCGGCGGTGGCGGAGGCGTGGGACAAGGTCACCATGTTCCTGTACTCTCAGCTCTACGACGAGAGGAAGAGGGCCGAAAACAACGTGAGCGCCCCTCATCTCACACCCTTTTTTTTTTGTGTGTCGCACTTCGCCTTAATTCTTGACTTTGTACTGACGATTCACGGTTCGTGATGCCGTCGCAATTGTGAACTTTGGTGGCAATGGTAGATTGTAGAAGTTTTTTGGTTTAATAATCTGCAACGTTGCGGAGCACGCTTAATTAAGACGAGGGGCGACTGATCTCCCTGCCTTTATTGTTGGTGAAAGATTAGGATTGAGTTGTCTTAGACTTCTTGTGTTATTTCTCCTGCATATCTGCTGTATTAGTTGTGCAAACTGATTGCTGAGTATAGTCGTCTCACTAATTTGCTTGCACAGATAGTCATCTTAGATTGTGCTTTGATGTAAAGTCGATCCTTGGAAAATTTCTTGTGTATGTGACAGTCCTGGAACGTAATTAGGTTATTGAGGAAATTGGCGGAATTAAGTTTCCTGCAGTTCGTGTTTTTGGTTAATGTGTTTGTTGTTAGTGTCATGGATCAAATTAACACAAGCTCCGTTCTCTGGAGCCCCCCCCCCCCCCTTTTTTTTTTATGTACTTGGATATTTGTAAGGTGACATTCTGCCCTTTTGTGTATCTTTTAGGGGTGATATATTAAATGTTGTGTGAACCAGTATACTGTTGGGTTGCGTGTAGTGTGAGCTCTAGCTTATTAACTTGTGCCTTCCTGGATTTGCTATTTCTGCAGCTCCTTGGGTTCAGGTGTCTCTCTCTCATATGCCAATGAATTGACTTAAATCAGGCTCACCTTGGTGTGGGAGTGACTCTTTTAATATAGGTTTTTTTATATATACATCAATAACTGCAGAAAACCCTAGTTATCTTTGCTTCTGGCACATAACCCATTTCTCAATGAAATAGATCTTGATTGTAGTGCAAATTATTACAAAATACATATGTGTTTGGGGTAGGGGCAGCTGTGCCAACCTCCCTCCATGTAAAAAGGCCCAACGTCTAATAATAAATCTAAGGACCTTCATGTAAATTCGTAAACCATAAGGGAGGAAGGTGCATCCTCCCACCTCCTCTATAAATAGAACCCAAGGCCAAGGGAAGGCTCTTTCTCCCTTCCATTCTCAAAACGCTATGTTTAGTATCCACTCCCATTCTATTCTCGTGTGTGGGACTACCTCCCCAGCTTTCCCTTCACCTCGGTGAAGGTGGTACCTGGACATAACCCATTTCTTAATCAAATAGAAATAGATCTTGGTTGTAGTATAAATTACAAAAAATATAGGTTCTATTCATCTATCATCATTGTTGCAGAAAACCATGGTCATCTGTCATCATTTGTCAACTAAATAAACCTGAGTTTTATTTTCATGTTTCACAAAGTCTGTCCGACAACAAGCTAGCAAAACAAAATGAACATTTTGAGGACAAAATGATGTTAGAGGTAGGGCTGTTTCCATGGTGTATTTTGTGAAGATGTGTGAAACACTACAGCCATGCAACCAAGATTATCAAGCCTACCAGAGATTTCTCCAATTATGTGGATTCATGTAATAAACCCTCTTTCAGTATTGTTATCTCTACTCCGTGATATAGTCTGTGCTACCATGTAGAATTTGAAGTGTACATAATATCTCTGCTCCACATGTTTTCTCGAATACGCAAGAGTATTGCGTATCATTCTATTAAGAAGATAGAAGTTCTATAATATAAGAGAGGCCGTTCCCAGCCCGGCAGTTTCTCTGCTCCACATGTTATCTGGACTAGGTTATGACTATATTTATTTGGCCTTTGTTTTTATAAATCTTTTAACTTTGTTTGCTCTTTAATTTGGTTAATTGTTGCATTATAACATTTATAAGCCTTGATCGAAAACCTTTGTGGTTGTTCTTTTTTACTGAGAAACTCTATAATTACTAATGCTCTGTTTTCTTTCATCTTCTTTTGCTTGTACAGAAGATAGCAAAGGCTCTTGGTCTATTCGCTGGATCCATCCTATTCATGCGCACCTGTGGTGATATAATGGCCATCTAGGGAGTCTTGGGTCGGCTGACAGCAATGGAGATCAGTGGAGCTGTTCGGTCGGCTGACAACAATGGAGATCAGTGGAGCTGTATTTCTTTGTTCTTTTCTCCCATTTTTGTTAGTAGTGGATTTGTTCTTACTTTAGTTTGGGATAATTGAAGTGCATCTAGACTCTAGAGACAGTTGTCTTAAATGAAACACAAAGACTTTGATTATGACATTATCAGTAATTTGCAGTAGTGACAGGAGGACTATTATGTCTATCGATGGCTGCTGATCATTTTTTTCTGTATTTTTTTTCATTTGCTTGGTCATATGTTTCATTTTTATGGAAAAGGAGATTCAAAGAGAAGCTTGGCCTAGTGTGCACTAAGGCCAATTCAAAAAGGCAGACCCCCTCACAATCTGGAGAGATAGCTATATATACTTCATGACTTTGATTGTTTTGCTTTGGGCCTGGAAGCCTTGTAATCTTCCTTCTTTTGCTTTATGTAATTACCGTAAATACAATTCTTTCATTTAGTGGAAAAAGAAAAATATAGGTAGGGGGCTTCCCTGCTGTTTCGGTCAAAAAATGTCTCATTCTTAGCATATTTCATTGGTTGGGAGGATTAAAGCATTTTAGTCTCTGTGTGTCCTCTCGTCCGTCAGTGGACTCTGGTTAATAGATGTGATTGTTGGGTCTTCTGTAGCTCTGTGGTTGTATGCCTTCAGAATATGAGTGTGTTAGGTATATGTATATATAATATAGGGAGATTGGATTTGTTTGATCCTATGTCAGTATCATCTCCTCACCAAAGAAACAGGGCTGTTAGTCATCAGTCACATCAGTGCACACAAATGTCCATCTCTCATCTCATTAAATAGGATGAGAGATCTTTCAAACATCAATAGTATAGTGTATGCAACTCTGCATCAAGCGAGCTTGCAGCTTTTACATGCACAATGGTACCATCTAGTTTGGTTCACAAGGCGCGCTAGCTGCTGCATCTCCCACCTTAGCCGTAGCGCACGAATGGCCATGACTCGCGACACACGTCCTAGAGGCTAGGGCCACCAGGCGACGGCGAGGGCTCTCGATAGATCTGCCGCTGCTGTGTTTAATCTGTATTCCCTTTGTTCTAAATTATTTGATGTTTTGGCTTTTCTAAAAACATTTCTTTTATGAGAATTTTTTTTTACTAATTACTATATATATATATATATATATATATATATATATATATATATATATATATATATATATATATATATATATATATATATACACATTATCTAAGTGCATAACAAGAGTAATGTATCTAAAAAAGTCAAAACATCTGCATACTGCATTGCTACTGCATGAATTGAAGCATCGAAGTATATGACAGACAAACAGAAACATACCAATACAACGACTGAATATACACATATAGAGAGAGATACATATATACTATGCAGATCATCAACGAAGTCGATCGGTCAAGTTTGTTTTTGCACAACCACTGAATATACACATATAGAGAGAGATACATATATACTATGCAGACCGACAACAAAGTCGATCGATCAAGTTTGTTTATGCAGGATTCAGTCAATAATGATGAATTCTAGGATGATCTAGGTGTAGATTAGAGGATAAATTCATTACTGGTTTAGTTCAATTCGACCTATAACATGATGCAGAGAGGGAGACAGTGAGAGAGGGAGATGTAGGACTGGCTGACCGTCGACTTTGGACGAGGATGAGCCGTCCATGTCGAGGTCCAATCGGTGGCGTCGTCCGGCGGCGGTGGATCCGATGGCGGCTGCGTTGACGCAGTGGAGTCCGGAGTGGTGTAGAGGCGGTGGTGGCGCTTCCCGTTGCGGGCAGCACACCTCTCGATCGGTCTAGGGTTAGGAAGTAGGTGGGGCGTCTAGCGGCTCAGGTGAATCTCCTGTCTGCGCCCTGGCCCCCACCTCCCTCTATATGGTGCTGTGCGACGGGGGGCCCACCAACCTTGGTTTGGTTGGATGCCCTAATCAGGGCACTGGATCAAGGCCCGATTCCACCGTTGGGCCGAGTCGGATGAGATCAACACTAACAATCTCCCCCTTGATCTCACCTCATACTTAAACATAGCTTTCTTTATCTTTTTCTCATTCCATCACAGATCAGTGCATAAAGCGTGCTTCATCGTCACGGTTAGTTGCCATTAGATTTAATAGCTATAATGCACCTCTATGTTTTGAAACAGATACTCAACTAGGCCCTTAGTATCCAGAAATCATAGGCTTTTCCGTAAACCCATGTCGACTGTGTGTTCTCTGAACGCACTGGGTGGTAAGCCTTTAGTAAGCGGATCCGCAAGTACTTACTCGGTACTTATGTGCTCAATGCTTTTTAAAATGATTCTGGATTTTCTCCTTTACAACATATAACTTAGTGTCAATGTGTTTGGCAGCACACTTGACATATTGTCTTAGGAGTTAACTTACTTTAAATGGTTATTGCTGTTGTCTACCATTGTTAAATCCGGGTACAAATTCCCTTAACCTTTTTTGCCTATTCCTTAAGCCTCATGTCAAGCTATACTATAGTATGCATCACTGATGACACCATAACTGGTTCTTTGGAGCTTCTCTACAATAATACTCTAACTGCGAGTGTTAGCATCTACTGTGGATTTCACTACACATCTCGCCATGACTTAACATTTGTACCATCAACTATTTGAGGGTATTTATTATTTCTTACTCAGCATGAGGCCTATGATACTTTGCAAAATTGCAAGACATTCTCAACTCAATTCCAGTGATCTATATCTGAACTAGACTTCTGCCAAAATATCCCGGATACATAAACTACGTCAGGGTAAGTTCTTACTTGTACTTGTGCACACATCAAGCTTCCAACATCTGAAGCATATGGAACCATATTCATTTGATCGACCTCATATTGATTCCTGGAACACTTTAAAGTTCACAAATCTATTACCCTTGACTATAGGAGCAGGCGTAGGTTTACTCACATGCATACTTTACTTCTTTAGAATCTTTTCTAAGTATGCCTTTGCGATAGTCCTAATAACCCATTTTCTTCTGTCTCGGTGAATTTTGATTCCTAGAACCAATGGCGCTTCACCAAGATCATTCACATTGAAACTTGAGGACAAAACTTCTTCTCCAATGACAAATTAACATCACTACTAATGAGTATAATGTCATCTATTCACAAGATGTGGAAAATGAATTTTCCATTCTTGATCCTCACATAAACGCTATTGTCCTTCTCATTTTCTTTAAAACCCAAACTTTCTTATCATTTCATCAACTTCAAATACTACTATCTAGAGACTTACTTTTAACCCATAAATGGATTTCTACAGGCGGCATCCCATATGTTCTTTTTCTTCCATGACAAAACCTTTGGGTTATGCCATGTAAACGTTTTCATACAAATCCTCGTTGAGGGATGCTGTCTTTATATCCATCTGATGTAACTCTAAATCGTAATGTGCCATTAACACCATTATGATTTTAAAAGAATCCTTGCATAAGATTGGAGAGAAAACTCTCATTATAATCTATTCATTCTCTTTGCGTAAAGCATATTGCTACAAATCATGCTTTATATCTTTCTACATTCCCTTTGGAGTCATATTTTGTCTTGTAGACTCATTAATAGCCTACTATTTTGGCTCTATTAGGAATTACTTCTAAGTCCCAAACATCGTTGGTATTCATTGAATTTATTTCAACTTCCATAGCTTCTTGCCATTTAAACGAGTAGACGCTTCTCATGGCTTCTTCAAATGAGGTGAGATGACCCTCTATTTGAATTTTTTTACTAACATAGACTTCATAGTCATCAGAAAAACTGGTTTTTGAATTCTTTGAGACCTTCTAGGGCCTCAGCTATTGGCACTTTTCATATGGGGCTATTGTTGCTCTTCATTGCCAAGAGGCAATTGATTCTACATGCTCCTATTTTACAAGATCCTTATTTACATTATTCATCTTCTTCGAAAAGCTAACAACAGGTGTTGTATTAGTCATACAACATCAACAGGTATTGAGAAACTTATTGCTCCTGAGTCACTAGAGTGGGCACGCAGTCCCTCTTCTCTTCAAGTCTTAGGTCTCTACATACCTCTACATACCATGCTCCTCCAGATCTTTTCATCTTTTCTAAAGATAGTGTGTCTTCAAATATCTTATTTTGGGTTTAATCTGTTAACCTCATATGATGCTTTAAGCACCACCTTAACATCTTTGAGGCTGACTATGCTATTTTTCTATCGGGACTTTAAAAGGTCTAGGAATTTAGCTATTTTCTGCTTAGGGGTATCATTGTTGTGATCGTTGTACTTCTCCGACGGTCGCATACATCTTAATTAATCTTTATCTCACTCTTAATGAAGAGTATCTTTCTTAATTAATCTTTATCTCACTCTTAATGAAGAGTATCTTTCTTAATTAATCTTTATCTCACTCTTAATGAAGAGTATTTTTCTTAATTAATCTTAATATTTTATCTCACTCTTAATGAAGAGTATCTTTCTTAATTAATCTTAATATTCTCCCCCTCGAAATATGGCATGAACTTTACTGCCATAATTTCAAAAACCATTAAGAAAACCTATGAACTATGAGACATATATAACTTACTTTATTCATATGATTATGTCATGCAAACATAGTTATTTCTGGATTCGTATAGGAGTACACTTTCCTTATTTCACTTCAAGAATTCAATGAGGTCTTTCATTAGTGGTGCTTTTGCAAGTCACACTTTCTTTTCTTATCTTTTGGTTAGTATTGACCATGACGATGTATTTCTATTATGCCAAGGTCAATACTAGGACAATATAAGAGCTACCCAAACTTCTCTCGCTATGCGGGATACAAAACATGTGAATCATCACTAAACTTCTCCCGCCATGCAGGATTAACTAGCATAAGTACTATGCCAAAACTTCTCCCTATGCGGGATAAATCTATACACAATTTACTGTAACGAAAACTTAGTCATGACGACTAAAACATTCACTTATACTTCATTTTCTAATTAAATCTTTCTGTTGGTTCTAATTTGATTAGAAAATTAATAAACTAACAAAAAACAGTCCTGAACTGGTTTGACTCAAGCCTTTTCATTCACATAGCCCAACATTGTAGCCCGTTGGCATGCAGTCAAGTGATTTCGTCGGTTAAATAAACAAGGTGCTTCTGCATCAATTCTACATCACCGTTGGGCAGAAAATAGAATTAATGCATAAAACTCATAAATCAACTTGAAATACATACAACTACTCTTCAAAATTAAATTCTTCCGTTAGTTCAAATTTAATTAGAAGATAATGAACACTTCATCTCAGTGGAAATTTGATAATGAAATACATTCTTTTAGTTGAGAAATATTTCTTGGTCCTTATCTACTCTCTGAAAAATTGACCACGTTGGTGTAAACTTTATTAGAGATTTAAACTTCAAACTTAAATTCATTATAATATTGTCATCATCAACGTTGGTCAGAAAATGACAATACCATAATCTTATTTAAACTTCAACCTTAAATTCATTATAATATTATCATCATCAATGTTGGTCAGAAAATGACAATACCATAATCTTACTTAAACAAAAACCGGACTACTCCTCTAATTTAAATTTTCCCGTTAGTTCCAATTTAATTAGAGGATAAACTCAATCATAGTTTACTAAATATAACTGCTCTTCGAATTAAATTCTCCCGTTGGTTTGAATTTAATTAAAAGATAATAATCATTAAACTTTGAAGCAGAAACTTAAACATAATTTGTGAATTTTACCCACTGGAAAAATTCTTTTGCTAATTTTCTTGGGCCATTAATCATTTTCTAGGAAATAAACATTTACTGGAAAAAGAAAAACAAAAAACTGATTCAATTCTTTACTGTATGCTCAGCCCAGCAGCAAAAACCGGCTCGACCTGCTCTGCTTGCGCGCGCTGTGTCTCACAGGCCGCAACCTGGGCCTGGGCCAACAAAACCGCCTGCTGCGCGCTCCCGCCTGGGCCAAAAGTCAGCCCATTCGTTTTGCACCGTCCGATCTAGATCGACGATCACGTGGTGATCTCGGAGAAACAAACCCTCGTGCGGTGTCGTCTCCCCTTGAACCCTAGGCTATTCGGTTCTCTCCCCTTCCTCTCTCTCTCTCCACATGGCGAGAGGCAAAGTGCAGCGGCCACCGAGTGACTAAGCGCAGAGGATGGCTGCTACATCATGGCACCCCTTGCCGGCGCACGCGTGCGGCCAGAGCCACACACGGCACCGTCGAGCGGCACCACGGTGGTGCCCTTTGGTCCAAGCCCGAGGCAGAGACTGTGCAGCGGCGCTTCTCTTGCCCTGGCGGTTGGGGTTGACTTCCCGCGCGGCGTCCATGCGACGGCCAGTGGTGGAGATGGAGCGGGCAGACCCCAGGTAGGAGCTCCTTCATCCCTCCAACCAAACATGGAGAAGGACGTCCCCATCCTCCCAACTAAAGCGGAGATAGAACCATCCTATCCCAAAAACTAGAGTGGATCCATTCCATCCCTCGCCTCCCACAACCAAACACATCCTAAGTGTCTGCTTGCTCATGTGAATTATGGGTTGCCCCTTTCATAATCTTTTCTATGGATCGAACTACTGGAGTTGGCTTCAAGAGTAGTGCAACAGTAAAATCAACAGGCGCACGAGCTGCAATTCTTCTAAAACCTTTGAATTCTAGACAGTGAAATGATACTCCCTTCTTGGCTTGCTTAAATTATTCATGCAATGTAATGTAGTGTTGTTTACTACTCCCTTGGGTTCGAATGTCCAACTCCAAACACATTACCTTATTGGAGATGACTCGTTCAACGCACAGTGAAGCATGAATCGCTACATGGTTTCATATGAATTGCCTCCAAATAGCTTGGGGGAAAAGGATCCAATAACTATGTGCATTGGCCAATTCTTGTTTAAAGACATTCATGCTACATTGTTTCATATGAATTGCCTCCAAATAGCCACACAACTAATTCTTGTTTATAGACATTCACATGTTAGCATCTGGCCTTGTCAACGAAGAAATAGATTACAACACTAGCTAGCAATTGCATGGTTCCAATATGTCACGTCCTTGTTACAGTGTATTGGTTGACTTAGGTACCCTCGGTATGTGCCAAATGGAAATATACTCCTCCCGAATCGTGTCCGGACAGCAGTAGCTGAAAGTGCATTTAGCCCTTTAGTGGGTTTTGGATGATTGAATGACAACGTGATTAAAGGTCTAACCCGTTGCTAAGTGTAAACAGGTAATATGTTATCTCACAGGTACTTAATGAAAGCCAAAATGATGTGTTGTTGTATAATCAATCTAGTTCAAGCACAAGACAATAATGCAAATGGAATTCATGCAAAGGCTTATTTATTGTGGGATTTCCATGTACTATGTGAAAGCAAGCTCGGTAAGAATTAATCAATAAGACATGAGGGATTGCATATGGAATGGTCTCATATTTGAAGCTTGCTAAATTGAAAGGAAAAAGATAACAATACAAATGAATGGATGATTCAACACAAGATGTGACTTGATGGCTCGAGATGGTGAAGATAGCAAGGAAAGGCTTTGAGGTACTAAGCAATGGTGAAGGGCAAGCAACGGCTTGGTGGCCAAAGAACCTAGCTAGGGTTAAGAAGGAAGTACTTGCATTTAGTTGAGGTACTAATCAAGCTATGTCGGTCATGTTGATGTGGAGGATCAAATCACAATTAGAGTGTTTAATGAAAGTGACTTGATACATTTGGGATTATTCATATTTGATGAATGGAATCAAGTCATGTGCTCAAGATGGCTATGCTCAAGTGAAAAGATCAAAATCGACATGTTGGCACCCTCACTTGATGAAGATTGAAAGTCACGACTTCGGTTTAAAAAGATCAACTCAAAAAGGTTTAAATTCGTTATACATTTGAATTTGAGTTATAGGTATGTTGTACTATTAAGAGGGATGTATCATGTTGATAGATAATCATTCATAAGTGCTCATGCCAACCCATGTCAGTTTTGAGTGTTTGAGAGACAAAAGAGCTAACTTGGTTTTTGCTGGTCTAGCAATACCGGACGTGTCCGGTATTTGCCCAGCCTCGGCAAAATTATTGTTCCTAGGTTGGTTCGTTGGGAGTTCCGGCAATCATCGGGAGTTTTGACATCTCGCACTTCACTAACTTGGAGAAGTTCACTATCCTGGTCATACCGGACGTGTCCGGTATGGACGGCCAGAGCCAACGGCTAGTTTTCAAATGAGCTGAGAGTCGGGAGTTCTGACACCACGCATACCTTAACTCAGTTAGAGCCCAACGGTTAGTTTTCAAAAGAGTTGAGGGTCTGGAGTTTCGGCATTCATCGGGAGTTCCGACGCCTCACAACGACACTGTAACTCAGTTACCGTTGGCGTAGTGTAAATTATACCGGACGTGCCCGGTATGGCAACGACTATAAAACGACTAGTTTTTCTAAGGGGGCTATAAATACCCCCAAGCCTCTACCTTTGGAGGTTGTTGATTCTACTGATCCTCTAGCATGTTTTTGAGCTTTGCCAACTCTCACAAACCCTCTCTTAGTGAGTGTGTGATCCAAATTGCCAAATCCATTAGTGGGTTGAGAGAAATTCAAAAGGAGAGCAATCCAACCACTTGAGCACTTGTGCATATTGTCAATCTCGTGATTTGCATTTGTTACTCTTGGACTCTTCGGTCCTAGACGGCTAGGCGTCGCCAGAGAGCACCCGAGAGATTGTGGTGTGTCTCGAAAAGTTTGTAATAGTCGATTCCGCCGCCTTAGAATCAACTAGTGGAAGGAGGAAAAGGAGTTGAAAAAGACACTGGCTATAGTGACCTTTGTGGTACCCTCTAGGGCTGACCTTCCCTAGGTCGCCCGTAGCCCCCTCAACGGAGAGTAGGACTCGAACGAGTCCGAACTTCGGTAAAACAAATATCGTGTCTCAATTCACATTTCATTTGATATTTGTGTTGCTCTAGCTCTTGTGCAGGTTCTCTATGTTTATTGTCATCTCTAGTAGATACCTGCTATTTGGTTTGAAGATAGAAATCGAAAGGAGCAAGTTTGGGGTTGGTCTACAGAAACCGTGTATACCGGACACGTCCGGTATTTACTGCCTGTGCTGAAAATATTCATTCTCTGTTCTAACTTTGTGTTGCAGGGTTGTAGCTTCTAGATATATTCTTTATACCTTGTATACTCTATGACTAACTTGTGAGGGGTGGTATTACTCTTAATTTGGAGTTTCCATTTTGGAAACTCCCTTTACTAATCGTTTCCACATTTAAAGGTGTTAATTTTCAGAAATGCCTATTCACCCCCCTCTAGGCGGCATCCTAGGTCCTTTCAATTGGTATCTAAGCAAGGTTCTCACCTAAAGCTTCACCGCTGTGAGAAAAGGATGTCGATGCCTATCGAGTCGGAGCCGATGCTTCTCCAAAATGATGGTTCAAACTTTCTACCTTGGTCAATTCATGTACTCAATACTTTTAGGGATATTAGTCCTCTTGTTGAGTATATTGTGGATACAAGCATACCTCTTCCTATAGTTGATTGGAGCAACTACAAAAATTTGTCAAAAGAGGAAGAGATATGTGTGCAACTCAATGCTCAAGCTATTAATGTTATTTTGAGTACATTGAGTGTAGAGGTTCAAGATGAGGCAATCTTCAATGGACAACCACCTTCGGAGAGTGCTCATCTCATTTGGACTAGACTTATTGAGTTATATGGAAAATCCAAATGTAATGATGCACTTGAGATCGATTCAATGGAAAGTATGTCCATTGTGTCATCATGTAGCGAAGAAGCCTCACAAGACCTCAAGAGCGTCAAGACAGAGCAAGAAGTGCAAGCAGTGGATGACATGTTGTCTGCCTACACATACCTACCGGACGTGTCCAGTATGGCCATGGTAGCAGGACAACAGGCAGTCTGTGATGATGAGGCTCAAGCCCGGTGGCAACCAAGTGATGAGTCAACCTTAGTATCTCATGATACTCATCACTTGTGTATCATGGCCAAGAAAAACAAGAAGAAGAGTAACAAGAAAGATCAAGAAAAGAAGAAAGCACAAGTAGGTCCGAGGGGCCTTGGCTTCGGTGGCCTCAGCGACTGAAGGAGCCTCGGCTCTAGCCGACTCGTGGGCCTCGGCCTCATGAGGCGTAGGCTCCTCCTCGTCCGCTTGCTCCATGGCCACCTCGGCCACCTCTTCTTGGGCGTCCAGCTCCTTTGGGTCGGCCCCGGCCAAGGCCGCGCCACGCTCACCTTGGGCGGTGGAGCTGGTGCTCACCTTGAGCGCCTTATGTGGCGCTAGGGTAGGCACTTCCACATGATGCTTCCGGCTGGAGGTACAGATTCACAAGGTCAGCATACGACCAAGGGATGAGCAGGAGGTACTGCAACTCCACCGACAAAACACTCACCTCGAGCGGGGGTGCAACCGCTTTGGCACTATGACCCTCCTCTGCAATGGCGGTGGCAACGACGGTGGCACGACCTCCATATCCGCCGGTGCCGGCTGGCCCTCGCTAGACTCCAGCACCCCCTCAGTCCTCTATGGGGGGCAGTTGCGTCGCCCCCGCCGCCACCTGCTCCACCTCTGCCGTCGAGCCCACCGGGCTGACGACGCGCTTTCCTAACGCCCGTGCCTTGGGCGTGTCGGCCTCGGCCTCAGGGCGAGCGGTCGCTGGCCCCGAGGCATCCTCTCCTCCTCCTGGAAGCACCGGGCTACTCGTCGATGCCTCGAGCGCTGTCCCCTCGATGTCGAGGAGATAGTCCAGGGGACCCCGCCCCACCTCGCTCTTGTCCTCTTCGCCCAAAGAGTCCATCGACAGCGATGGTGACGGAGACGCCTCCACCAGGAGACCGTCCTGCCTCTATTGTCGGCGGTGCTTCTCCAGTCCCTCACGCTCAAGGATGTTCCTCTTGCGCTTTGCCTCCTCGGCATCCTTCCGCTTCTTCTGCGCCTCGGCGTGCGCTCGGTTCACTGCCCGCCGCTCTGTGTCCTCGGGAACAGGCGGCGGGGAGGCTCGCACGTCTCTCATTCCCTGTAGGAATGGCGAACATAAATGAGGGACCGGAAAATGGTGAGGAACAAGGAGGACTCGAGGGCCGCAACAGCGTGTGACTTACCCGAGAAAGGTACCCCCGTGATGGGCGCATCGCGAACGGGGCCAAACCACCGATCTTCAACCACCCCTCCACCATCTCTCTCACCCGATGAAGAATCTCCTCATCGAAAAGGGCGGAGGCGGACATCTAGATGCCCTCGATTGGCTCATCCGGTCTCATGTCAAACAGGCGCCACCGCTGAGTCATCAGCGGCAGCACCCTCTGGCGGTGGAAGGCCGCCACGACCACAGCCGTTGTGAGGCCATGGCCACACAGCCTCTCTAGTCCCTCCAGGAGCGGCTGCAACTTGGGCTGATCCTCCTTCGGGACACCATACCTCCACTTCTTTAGACAGCTCTCCATGATCCACCCGGTGTAGGGGGGAAGTCCACCGTCGTCGTTGTGGAGGTAGAACCAGCTGGTGTACCAACGGTGATTGGTTGATGCGAGCTGGGCCAGGATGTAAAGGTGCTGCCGATCCTGGCGCACTTGGAGAGTGCAGCCGCTGGCCCTCACTGCCTTCCTCATGCCTATCGTGCCCATCGACTTGGTGGTATGCCCCGCCCAGAAGAGGTGAAGCCATAGCTCCCAATGGGGGGCGATCCCCAGGTACCCCTCGCAGATGGCGATGAAGATGACTGCCTACACGAGGGAGATGGGGTTGAAGTTGTGGAGCTCCACGCCGTAGTAGTAGTGCGGGAGCGCCCCCATGAACCGGTCTACCGGTAGACCGAGACCATGCTCGTGGAAGGACACGAAGTTCACAATGTAGCCATCGTGTGGCCTCAGCTCTGGCTTGCCCGACGAAGCAATCCACTCCGGCCTCTTGGGGTTGGTAACCGGACGGAGGAGGCCATCGTCAACGAGCGACTGCAGCGTCTCCACGGATATGTTGAACCGATCCCAAGGATCCACCGGAATGATGACAACGGTACCGGCCATGAGTGCGATGGAGAATGCGACTACGGCGGTACGCCTCTCTCCCTTTCTCCCGCTCTCTCGCTCTCTCCCTTCTCCCTTCTTCTCCCCGGCGCTCTCTGTTCCTAGCAACGGCTCGAGGGCAGCAAAAGCAAAGGCAGGCAAGGTAAGGAGGGGGGCGAGGCTCGTCACATATTTTTGTAGGAAAGGGGCGAAACAGACGGGCGACGAAATCGGGGAAGTTTCCCTCAAATCTAATACAGTTAATCTAGATCTGATTTTACCGCCCACGTACCCAACTTTTCCTTATTAATTGCGTGAGCAGTTATGTCCCATCCGCTGACACAGCGTCGCGTCCGACTGCAGCAGCGGCAGGTGTCGTTCCACCTCCCTGAGAAAACCGCCTCAAAAGGCGTGCCTGCCGTTGTCAAGCCGATGGGGGGAATATCCCCCATACGATTCCTTTCAAACAAAGGAACTAGGCACCGAGCACGTTACGGTCCAGGGGTTCGAAGGCTGGGCCCCCGAGGGTTTCGACAGCCACCCCAGGACAACAGAGTCAAGGACGACTATGGACGAGCCCGTACGTGGCCGAGACCCAAGCAAGCGAAACGCTTGGGACGCCCTAAGTCGTGTCCGAGACCGGCAGGGAGGTCTCCGAATGGGATCCCACCGTAGGGAGGCATCGAGCCCCTGGGGCCAATCGAACGGCCCTGGGACCCACTAGAGAAGCCCTCTGGTACTTTTGGAGTGCGTCTCTAGACCGCTAGCCAACCCCTATCGAATGGGGCACGGGTCTCCACTCGGACTTACCCGATAATAGCTCACCAGAAGTGTCACCGCTCGCGCCCACCGAGGGTAGCCTGACATATTCCACCCCTCCTTCTGAACGAAAAGGATGCGCGAGGGTCGCACAAAAAGCTAGGGGAACTCCTGATCGTCCTCTCGCTCCGTGCAGAGGCTCGGGGGCTCTTCCTGCAATCTTGCCGAGACCCAGCGACCTAGGCTCGCACCCGAGGGGGCTCGGCAAACAACCCCTCCTTTCGAATGAAAAGGATGCGCGAGGGTCGCACAAAAGCCAGGGGAACTCCTGACCGCCCTCTCGCTCCGTGTAGAGGCTAGGGGGCTCTTTTTGCAAACTTGCCGAGACCCAGTGACCCAGGCTCGCACCCGAGGGGGCTCGACAAACAACCCCTCCTTCCGAACGAAAAGGATGCGCGAGGGTCGCACAAAAAGCCAGGGGAACTCCTGACTGCCCTCTCGCTCCATGCAGAGGCTAGGGGGCTCTTCTTGCAACCTTGCCGAGACCCAGCGACCCAGGCTCGCACTCGAGGGGGCTTGGCAAACAACCCCTCCTTCCGAACGAAAAGGATGCGCGAGGGTCGCACAAAAAGCCAGGGGAACTCCTGACCGCCCTCTCGCTCCGTGCGGAGGCTCGGGGGCTCTTCCTGCACCTAGGACGAAGACAAGCAACCTAAGCTCGCACTCGGAGGCTTAGAAAAACACGATAAAGGGCACCGAGCCCGTTACGGTCTAGGGGTTCGAAGGTTGAGCCCCCAAAGGTTTCGACAGCCGCCCCAGGACAAACAAAGTCAGGGATGACTATGGGCGAGCCCATACATGGCTAAGGCCCAAGCAAGCAAAAGCTTGGGATGCCCTAAGTCATGTCTGAGACCGGCAGGGAAGTCTCCGAATGGGATCCCACCGTAGGGAGGCATCGAGCCCCCGGGGCCAATCGAACGGCACTGGGACCCACTAGAGAAGCCCTCTGGTATTTTTGGAGTGCGTCTCTGGACCGCTAGCCGACCCCTATCGAATGGGGCATGGGCCTCCACTCGGACTTACCCGATAACAGCTCACCAGAAGTGTCACCGCTCGTGCCCACCGAGGGTAGCCTGGCATATTCCACCCCTCCTTCCGAACGAAAAGGATGTGCGAGGGTCGCACAAAAAGCCAGGGGAACTCCTGATCGCCCTCTCGCTCCGTGCAGAGGCTCGGGGGCTCTTCCTGCAACCTTGCTAAGACCTAGTGACCCAGGCTTGCACCTGAAGGGCTCGACAAACAACTCCTCCTTCCGAACGAAAAGGATGCGTGAGGGTCGCACAAAAAGCCAGGGGAGCTCTTGACCGCCCTCTCGCTCCGTACGGAGGCTCGGGGGCTCTTTCTGCAACCAAGCCGAGACCCAGCGACCTGAACTCGCACTTGTAGACTCGGCGAATACGATAAAACCCCTCGCTCAATGTAAGAAAAAGCCCCTGGAGGAATAAATCCACTCCTCCAGGGCCTCAGGGGCTACACCCGGCGGGTACGCTCGCACGCACCCACCGAGGCCTCGAGTACGAAACACCATCCCGCCAAGAGCTGCCGCGAGCCGAGTCTCATCAAAACCTCAAGGAGAGCGCTCACGCTCTCCCTGAGGCTCGGGGGCTACTATCGGGTACCATAAAACGGGGTCCCCTAAGCGAGAGCCAAAAAATCGCTTAAGACCCTTTAAAAATCAAAGCCAAAAGACAACTATTGGCTAAACCCCGGTCTTGTCCGAGGCCACCTACTCTCCGCCTCACCAGAGGCCTCGCACAAGAGGCCTCGGACGGCCTACCGATCCTCCACCTCGCTCGAGGCCTCGCACAAAAGGCCTCGGACGGGGAACCGATTCTCCGTCTCGCTTGAGGCCCCGTGCGTAAGGCCTCGGACGAGTTGCCGATTCTCCGCCTCGCTCGAGGCCGGCTCGGCAAACAACCCCGTCGCCTCCGCCTTGACCCACTTCTCTGACAGGATGTCACGTCCAACCAACGCGTTCAACCGCTCCCGCGATATTAGCCGAACGACAGCTCAACACAGCGGAGTGGCCGACGAGACGTAGGGTCACATCGACGCCATGCCGTCCGGGACAGGATGGAGCAGGGGTTACCGGCCGCTGTGCTTAGCACTGTGCCCACGACTGACACCCATACCGCACTATGCTGCCTAACCCCAACTGCTCCGAGGACAGCGCGGCGTGGAGAGTCAAGTTTGGGTCCCTGTAGCCTCGGAATCAGTGTACAGGACCAACTGCTTCCTCCGAGCCTCGACAATCTGCTTCAAGGTCTCGGCAGCCTCGATATTCGCGCCCGCCGAGCCCCCCACGATGGCTCGGCCTCGGCACCGACTGAGCCTTGGCTTTTCTCACTATCAGCACACAGCGACCGACACGTCGTTCGCCATGCCCTGCGTCAAGCTATCACTGGAGCTCCCACGTCAAACAGGATCAGGGCGTGACCGGCGCATTGCTCCAGTACATCAAGGACAGGACCGCTCCGTCGACCATGCCGCCGCAGTCACAAGCTACAGGGCTCGGACATGCCGCCTCTACTTACAGGACGCTGCGTAGCGAACACATGTATCACTCCTGTCCCCCCTTCAACTATAAAAGGGAGAGACCGGAGCCGTTTCTAAGGGGAATAGAGAACGAACTCACGGACGCTTAGGCTCACGCTCTAACGTACTCACGACAAACACACGCTCCCCTGTTGCCTGAGATCAACATCTCAAGCAATCCACACCGCTCCGTGCAGAGACCTAGGGCTAGCTCCCTCTCTCGCCCAGCTTGTAACCCCCTACTACGAGCACTTCGGTGCAAGGAATACAAGATCGATCTCTCAGACTGGACGTAGGGCACTTACTGCCTGAACCAATATAAACCTTGTGTCTTTTTGCATCACCATTCGGGATTAGGAACACGCAGTACAAATTTACTAGTTGGTTGAGGCCTCGCCGGTCCAAAACACCGACACCGTGTATACTGGACCGGTATATCTACGGGACACGTCCGGTATTTATTGCCTGTGCTGAAAATATTCATTCTCTGTTCTAACTTTTTGTTGCAGGGTTTTAGCTTCTAGATATATTCTTTATACCTTGTATACTCTGTGACTAACTTGTGAGGGGTGGTATTACTCTTAATTTGGACTTTCTATTTTGGAAACTCTTTTTACTAACCGTTTCCGTATTTAAATGTGCTAATTTTCAGAAACGCCTATTCACCCTCCTCAAGGCGGCATCCTAGGTCCTTTCAGTAGCAAATACTATCATTAGGCTGAAAGTGATTGCATTTTGACTGCTCCTCTTATTGCTAGACCTCTTATTGCTAGATGGTCGTACACTTAATAAGGGGTTGGAGCATAGTTGCCTAGATGATTGACTCTAGTGCAAGTTGAAGATTGTTGGTGATGTGCCTAAGAGACAATCATACCCGTTATAGATTCGATTTATAAGTGGGTTAAAATATAACCCATCAGTATAATATTAATGCGCTTTCAATAAGGGACGACTTTAAAGGCCATGAGTGGAGTTGGAACATGCAATATTAATTAGTACCTTATAGCTAACTGATGTTGAGTTAGGGAGTTATCCTCCCTGTACAAATGTACCAACGTTGGTCCGTCAAGTCTAAGCCTAAACCAACTTTAATTCTCTCCCTCTCGGCCGTGCGCCAGGTGCTAGCACACCGGCGCCTGGTGTTCCATCTCCGCACCTGTGGAGACGCTGTTGTTGTTGCTGCAGCGTTGATCGACGACAAACACGAGGTGGGCGGACATGTGCTGCTGCCGTACGCGAGGACATATGACTACTTCCATTACATTGACGCGCACGACGTTGGAGACATATGACTACTTCCACTATATCAACGCGTACGACATTGGGCTGCTCCAACTCTCTTCCGCTGTGCTGTGCGTCTAGCAGTAACGATTCATGATCCTCTACTCGCATGTCGCCCTACAAGTTTCTTCGCATAGAGGGGACGGACCTTGCTTGTGTCTGCTTTCACTTTCTATTTCTACTAGAGCTACCAGCAGCTTGAGCTTGAGTGTCCTGTAACCAAAAGTCCCGTGCAGACCGGCACAAGATCGTGACGTTGTGTGCCACCTTCGCCACCGCAGCGTTTGCCATGGCAGCCACGCAAAACACTGCTCGTACCTTGGCGCATCACCAGGATCGTTGCAATGACTTTCTCATGCTCAGCGTCAGTCTGGCTTCTGTATCTCTCCAGTGCGTGGAAGCTAGTGAGCAATGACGACTGATAGCCAATCCAGCATTTGTGGACGCTGCTGCCTAGCTACTAGGCTGGGGTACAACCCATCAGTGTGCAGGGCCTTGGACCCAACCATCATCTTTGGCATGTGACAGATCTCGTCTATCCCATCTTCGTCCATCTTTTGTGATTATCCCTCTGAACCATGCATGTCTGGTATTTCTCACCGACAACCAAGAGCTGCTTTCCAGTGTTGAACTTCATCCTCGACTAAACAGGATCTTAATCATAGTCTAAAACATGATCATAGAGAGTGCAGTGTCGCCGGCACCACGGCACTTGGCTCGCCAGTGCGCGCATGTGACGGAGCCGCGTTGAGCCTAGCTGCCGGGTGCCTCAGGGGCGGCGGCATCTCAGGCGCTTTTGTGGCGGCGGCCGCATCTCTAACGCGGCGGCGGCTGTCCCTGCGCGCGGCGGGCGCGCCATCATGCCGGTGGGACGAGGCCTAGCAGCGGCGGCAGCTAGCCATCCTTAGCCCGCGGCGGTGCCCTTAAGCCATGGCGGCGGCGACGACCCGGCCTTGAGCACCGGGTGCCCAAATCACCTCCTTCTAGAAAACCACCTCTAATTGCGAACAATGTTCTTAATCCAATATTTAATCTCAATTAACACCACCTTTGCGAACAATGTTCGTCCGGATGTAGGCCCACCTTTGCGTAGCACCGCCCTCTCCTAGATCTGGCACGGGGGAGGGGGTGGCCCGGCCCGCACGGAGGGCTCATTGTTGAGATGCCGAGCCCTCACACCGTCGCCCTCCCCCAAATCTGTCGCGTGGTGGGGGGCACCTTCGCCGAGAAGCGGATAAGGTGCAGCCCACTTCGGGCGCTAAGGGCTGTGTGTGTGGGTACTGTGATGAAAACGGTCAGAAAACCTCTCAACCGTTTTCTACTTCTACATTTGAATACGAAAACTAAAATGAAAGCGGTAAAGCCGGACACGAAAACGAACACGAACTTACGGAATATCGAGTATTTCGAAAACGAACTAATTCGAACAGAATTATATCGAACACGGTCGGTTTACGCCATCCTCCTGTACCTGCTCATGCTAAAACTAGCAGATAAGGTAGCTTCGGTCTAGTAGGCAGATTACGATGAGGATCAGCTATCTTGTATTCATGTGTGTGCATCAGCATGCTGAAAATACTTTGGTTGTCGCAGAGAGGTTTGCGTGGACAAGCAAGATGAAGGGTCCGACGGTTTCCTTCTCATGCAGTGATGCAGATCACCATGCATATGCAATTATGCATCGATAATGCTTCTTATAGGTTGTCCGTCTGTCCGGACGGACCTGTATAAGTCGCCGATCCCTTTGCGCCTCACCCACGCCGCCTGCTTGCTCAAGCGCGCTGCGTGCCTCCAGGACAAACCCCGCCCTCGGCCGCGCTGCCCCCACTCACGCCGCATGGCCCGCCCCCGCCAGGACAAGCCTCCATCGCGGCCGCGCTCCATCTGCCTGCCCCTACCGAGGTCCGTGCATCGACGAGCGCCACACCTGCGAGCTCCGCGCGGTCGTCGAGCTCCACGCCGACGAGCCTCCATTTGTTGTTGCAATAGTATGTTTCAAGTGTTTCAAATGTTTCAGAGGTATATTGCAAATATTGTATATCTATGTTGCAAAAGTAGATCGGGATGTTGCACATGTTGTAATGGCTATACACGTATATTTTAAGTGTATGTTCCAAATATTTCATCTATTCCAAACGAATGTTGCAAATATTTTATCTAGATGTTACAAAAGTAGATCGATGTTGCATATACATGCATGTTGCAAGCATATATTTCAAGTGTTTTCAGGTGTTTCATACGTATGTTTGCGAGTGTTTCATCTGAATGTTCCATATGTTTGCAATGGTTTTTAAATATTTTTAGGCATTTTTGCAAGTGTTTCAGAGGCTTGTTTTAAGTGTTTTATTTGTCTTCTGTTGTATGTTGCAACTATTGCATCTGGATGTTTGAAAAGTAAATCAGATGTTGCATATGAGATACGTGTGGGAAGCGGCCGGTGGCGTGGATGACATTTGGGGCGGCGTGGGCAATGTCTGGGGCGGCACGGGCCCATTGCTGATGCGCTCCCTCGCGAGCCTAATACGCTATGCGCTCGTTTGCTCCCTCTGCGCGGCAACGTCCGGACAGTAGCGTTCCGGATGGACGTCCAGACGCTAGCAAATCTGATTATGCATGCGCGCACACGGCCTCGATCGGCTCAGATATTTGAGCTTCTTCCCGTCTCTGGACGCTACTATCTACACTTAATTATGTCATCGAGATTAAACCAAGACCGATTGAACAGCAGTTTTCTTGCATGCAGTTTTAACCTTTTGACAATAATATAACTAGCCGAGGGCATGTGTTGCTGTATATGTCCTGATATATACGAACGTACTACGTAAGTATATATTAATTAATTAGCACTTTAATTAATACCATCCATGTGCATGCATATGTAAAGACGGTGGAATGAAAATACCCGATCTGAACAAATTAGCATCTCCATATGATCACTGATCTGTTTGTCTGTCCTTGCTTTTTGTTATTCCATAGGGGTATGGATGGAAGTAATCACTAATCCAGGAAAGATAGATCATGTATCAAAACAATAGGGATTGGGGTAATTGTAACCTACGAATAGGAATATCGTGGGTTTAGTAATAAATCTAATTTCATCAATTCTAAGCATGGTAACAGCAGTGCTCCTATCCAACGGCCGGGGATCTATTCAATTTATCAATTTGCTAATGCCGAACAGCTTAGGTTGTTATTTAATCGTCTTGCGCTAAAAAGGCACCCTCCTATTATGCTAAGGCCAGGGACGGATAACGGCAAAGCGGAACAGCAATAGCGAAAGCAGGCACAGTAACGGCGCTATCCCTAAGCGGCTATGACGAATCAAAATAGAGAAATTTAGAGCGTTGCAAATCTCCTTCTAAGGAAAGATCCTACCAATCACGGCTTCCTAGCTTAGGTCACCTTCCTTGCTCCTCAGTGGATAGCACTTTCTTTCGATAAATTGGCAGGGACTACGTACCATTATTCCATTAAAGGGAGTCAGTGGGCACCGTAAGTAGTAATCGAGAACTTGATGAACATACCAACAACAATGTGAATCCATAAAACAAGTGGAGGAAGAGAGGCTATATCTAGCTTGTGCCTGCCTGGTGAGCCTGCTCACCTAGTCTTTCCATGCTTTCAGTGGCATATGACTATCTGAATGCCATATACCAATCTCAATCCTCCAGCTAATAACCTATCACACACAGTGTGATATCTCCCTTTTTTCCATCTACAGAAACTCTCTTTCCTATGTGACTTCAGCTTTCACCGGATGCGGAATTCGTTTTGTGAAGATCTCCTTAGCTTATTATTTCTCATGTCTCTATATAGGTATTCTTGTGTCTCTGCTTGGGGAAGATATTAGCTAAATGGCAATTGTCACAAGACTTTTTGGGTGGTACGGTCGTCGATCAAGTAAAACCTGTTTTAGCATTCTCATCTCACTCTCCAAGGGAATAATAATGTACAAAGTTAGAAAAGAAAGTGTGTGGAGAAGCAAGGGCAGTACACTCTACAGTGAATAATATTTACTAGACGATATATATATGATCGACCTCAAGATCGAGACGATAGCTTGTACATACCATCATCATCATCGTAAAATCGTACGGTAGCGAGTTCCATGCAGCATTGTAAAACCCCGCCGGCCCCGTCCTCTCGCTCTCCATCTACTACGTATACCTACTCCGATTATTACCCCAACCGTACCGCTTAGTGTAGGAGAATAGAAATGGTGGGATAATCGGATGTATTGTATTGGGTCTTATGGGCGGATTATTTAGGATATATAGGACTAACACCACACGTAGGTAGACAATGTGTTCCTATTTACTTTAATATCCCCGCAGTCATAGCGGGAGCGCTGCAGACGGTGAGACTCGAGAAAAAGCTGACAAGCTAACATCTCTCTGTAGTCATAGCAGTCGATGCGTCTCCCGTATGTTGTGGCTAGAGAAGAAGCCGATGAGTCCTCATGCAAAGCGGTAGCCCTTTGTACCGATGTCGAGATAGGCGAGCGTGAGGACACAATTGTTGGATATATTATAGGCTTGGCCTGTATAATATTTAATAAATCAAATAAAACTCTATGATACGTAACATTAAGCACTATATGGTTTAATATCGTATGGGATTTTGACTGAACGTTTACTCAACTTATTTGGTTGGAAATTATCCATCTCAATTGATAAGCTGAGAAAATGACAAAGGAGTGCCACACGCGCGCGTGCCGCCGCTGCCGCCGACTGGGCCGGGCCGTGGGCGCGAGCGCGGGCGCGGGCCGAGGCGAGGCAGGCAGGCGGTGGGCGTGGCCAGGTTTTGCCACTTAATCCACATAATCACGGGAGTTTCTCTCCTTTATAGTGGAGGCGAACTGATTGCGCTAGTTACCGTCTCTCCGTTGTCTCCGTCTTCTGGGATCCTCCGTAGCCTTTCTCCCTTCCTGTCCCAGCCATAAATCTGAAATCCTCAGTCAGTCTTCGTCCCTTCCGCTTCGCTTCTGAGAGACCATATCTCAGCCCCCCTTGGGCTTTCCTCGTCCCGTACCTCTGCGCGCATGGAGCAGCGGGAGAGCATGTGCCTCCAGAACCCTCGTCCGCCTGCGAACCTTGCACGGAGTGTGCGGCGATTAGGTTTTTGGAAAGCGATTCCGCGACTGCTCGTTCGACATCTTCTTCCTCGCGAAACCCGTCTTCTTCCTGGTGATCGCTCGCGGAACCCATCTTCTTACTGGTGATCCGTTCGTGGGACTGCACTGGGAACACCGTCCTGCATCGACTGTGGTCTACAACTTCGAGCAACGCACTATGTCGACTAGTGCGAATGGAACCTCCGATGCCCTCGGCATGGGACCCTCCGCTAGGTACAATCTTATCTCTGTGATTACCACACTTTGCGTTCTTAATGTATCGATCTGTATATCATGTCTGCATGCTGTAACGTTCGTTAGAGATATACACATGCACATATATATCGTCACAAACCTGCTGATGTTATATTTCTGGATTAAATTGACCATGAAAATGCCTAATTATTTAACAATCCAAAAACCTAATCTTAGGCAATTTTCTATCAGTGGTTTTGCTGCTGCTTTGAAGCCAAATAATTTTAATGGCAAGAATTTCATGATATGACGTGCCAAGATGGTATTGTGGTTGACTGTGATAAACTGCTATCACGTCGCACAGAGGAAGCCTAAATAGTTTACTCTTGAGGAGGAGCAAAAGTTCTTGGCTGCCGATAACTTGTTTCGAGACGCTGTGATTAGTGCACTTCATCTTAAGTATGAGAAAAACTACATATCTTGCACATCAGGTAAAGAGTTATGGGATGCTCTTGAGGCAAAGTTTGGAGTTTCTGATGTTGACAGTGAGCTGTACCTTATGGAGGAGCTGTATAACTATAAAATGGTTGCAAACCATTCTGTAGTGGAACAGGCTCATGAGATATAGGCGCTAGCAAAGAAACTAGAATATTTTCCATGCCTGTTGCCTGACAAGTTTGTGGCCGACGGTATAATCGCTAAGCTGCCACCTTCTTGGAGGGATTTTGCTACTTCTCTAAAACACAAGAGACAAGAGTTTAGCGTGGCTGAGCTTATTGGATCTCTTGATGTTGAGGAGAGGGCGAGAGCAAAAGACAACAGTGGAAAATGAGTTGAGTCTTTCGCTGCCAATATAATACAGAAGAAAAACTCATTTGCATCCATAATAAAAAGAAGAAGAACATGCAAGAGAACAATAATATAAAGCCTAAGCAAACTGCACAGTTTAAGAAGAAAAATAATAAGAAAGGTGGAGATTGCTTTGTTTGCGGGAGTGATGAGCATTGGGCAAGTACGTGCCCAGACCGCAAATATAAGCAAGAAAAGAAATCAGCAAACATGGTGATTAGCGAGATTGGAGGAGGAACATCAGGGTATGGTAATTTTTTACCTTTTGTTCTTTCAGTTTGTTTTTCACCTGAGTGGTGGATGGACAACGGTGCTAATATTCATGTGTGTGCTGATGTTTCTTTATTTACTTCCTATCAGGCCGGCAGGACTAGAGCCTTGTTGATGGGAAACGGTTTGTATGCGCGTGTTCTTGGTGCTGGTACGGTTGTTCTGAAGTTTACTTCGAGAAAGACGGTGATATTAAAGAACGTGCAGCATGTCCCCTTCATCAAGAAGAATCTTGTTAGCGGTTCTCAAATATGTCACGATGGCTTTAAAATTATGCTTGAGTCCAATAAGTGTGTTATGTGGAGACATGGAACATTTGTTGGAAAAGGTTATGATTACGGAGGCTTGTTCCGCTTATCTTTGCTTGATGATGTGTGTAATAAAGTAGTGAACAATATTAATATTTTGGATGAGTCGAATATATGGCATTCACGACTTTGTCACGTTAATTTTGACTGTCTCACGCGGCTTGCAAATCTGAATTTAATCCCAAAATTTAACTTAGTCAAAGATTCTAAGTGCCAAGTGTGTGTGCAATCGAAGCAACCACGCAAGCCTCACAAGGCTGCTGAGGCGAGGAACTTGGCACCATTAGAACTCATTCATTCTGATTTATGCAAAATGAATGGTGAATTAACTAAAGGCGGTAGACGATACTTCATGACATTTATAGATGATTGTACTAGATTTTGCTACGTATATTTATTGAAAACTAAAGATAAAGCGTTGCATTATTTTAAAGTCTATAAAGCTAAGGTAGAAAATCAACTTGAGAAGAAAATCAAGCGTTTGCGGTCCGATCGCGGGGGAGAATATTTCTCAAATGAATTTTCTGAGTTTTGCGCGGTGCATGGAATTATTCATGAGAGGACGCCACCATATTCACCAGAGTCCAATGGGATTGCAGAGAGAAAGAACCGCACTCTAACTAATTTGGTTAATGCCATGTTAGAGACTGCAGGACTATCTAAGAAATGGTGGGGTGAGGCTATATTGACAGCGTGTCATGTCCTGAATAGAGTGTCCACAAAGAATAAAGAAATTACACCATTCGAGGAATGGGAGAAAAAGAGATTAAATCTCTCTTACCTGCGAACTTGGGGTTGTTTGGTAAAGGTGAATGTGCCAATAAACAAAAAGCAAAAGCTTGGACCAAAGACTGTTGATTGTGTTTTCCTTGGTTATGCTATTCACAGCGTGGATTATAAATTTTTAATTATAAATTCTAGTGTTTCTGAGATGACTGTTGATACAATCATGGAATTTAGAGACGCTATATTTTTTGAGAATGAGTTTTCCATAAAAAATGCACCTAGCATGACTGGTCATGAATTTATAATTCCTCATGAGCATAAAAATATTACTTCGATAGAATAAATTGAGGAACCCTATATGCAAAATCCTGAGAAGGATGACACTATAGTCACTAGAAGTAAGAGACAGAGGACTGCAAAGTCTTTTGGTGATGACTATATTGTGTACCTTATGGATGACACACCAACGTCCATTGAAGAGACATATTCCTCTTCTGATGCTGACTTATGGAAGGAAGCAGTACGGAGTGAGATGGATTCTGTTATGTCTAATGGAACTTGGGAAATTGTTGATTGTCCTTATGGGTGCAAGCCTATAGGGTGCAAATGGGTGTTCAAGAAAAAGCTTATGCCTGATGGTACTATCGAGAGGTACAAGGCAAGACTTATGGCCAAGGATTATACTCAAAAGGAAGGTGAAGATTTCTTTGATACTTATTCACCGGTTGCCCGATTAATCACAATTCGAGTTTTGCTTTCCCTAGTAGCCTCTTATGGTCTTATCGTTCATCAAATGGACGTTAAGACAGCTTTCCTAAACGGAGAGTTAGAGGAGGAGATCTATATGGATCAGTCGAATGGGTTTGTAGCAAATGGTCAAGAAGGCAAGGTGTGTAAATTATTAAAGTCATTATATGGCCTAAAACAAGCTCCTAAGCAGTGGCATGAGAAGTTCGACAGAACTCTAACATCTGCTGGCTTTGTTGTAAATGAAGCTGACAAATGTGTGTACTATCGGTATGGTGGGAGTGAAGGAGTTATTTTGTGCTTAAATGTTGATGACATACTGATCTTTGGATCTAGTCTCAAAGTGATTGAGGTGAAAGAATTTTTATCTAATAATTTTGAGATGAAAGATTTGGGAGAGGCTGATGTTATTCTTAGTATCAAGCTTTTGAGAGAAGGTGATGGTGGGGTAACTCTGTTACAATCCCACTATGTGGAAAAGGTGCTGAGTCGCTTTGGGTTTAGTGACTGCGCACCTGCTCCTACACCTTATGACCCAAGTGTGCTGTTGAGGAAAAATCGGAGAATAGCAAGGGATCAATTGAGATATTCCCAGATCATTGGTTCGCTTATTTATCTTGCTAGTGCTACAAGGCCTGACATCTCATTTGCTATGTACAAACTGAGCCGGTTTGTGTCAAACCTGAAAGATGATCACTGGCGCGCTCTTGAGAGAGTGATGCGCTATCTAAAAGGCACTATGAGCTATGGTATTTGTTATACTGGACACCCGAAGGTGCTGGAAGGTTATTGTGATGCCAACTGGATCTCTGATGCTGATGAGCTTTATGCCATAAGTGGATATGTGTTTTCGCTTGGAGGTGGTGCTGTTTCCTGAAAGTCTTGCAAGCAGACTATCTTAACGAAGTCTACAATGGAAGCAGAACTCACAGCATTAGACACCGCTGGCTCTGAGGCCGAGTGGCTTCGTGATCTCCTTATGGATTTACCGGTTGTTGAAAAACCCATACCGGCTATTTCTATGAACTGCGATAACCAGACTGTGATTACGAAGGTTAACAGTTCTAAGGATAACATGAAGTCTACAAGACATGTTAAGAGACGACTAAAATCTGTCAGAAAATTGAGAAACTCCGGAGTAATAGCGTTGGACTATGTTCACACGTCTAATAATCTGGCAGATCAGTTCACTAAGGGTCTGTCACGCAATGTGATAGAAAGTGCATCGAGAGAGATGGATTTGAGACCCACATGAAATTTACTATAGTGGTAACCTGTTCTATGTGATCGGAGATCTCGTGAAGTAGGATGGTAAAACAAGCTAGTAATAAATTGTGAGGAAAGATCCTTAGTAAGACTCATTTCTGATGCATATCTTTTCTTTCTGTAAGGCATGTTGGTTTTTATCTTAATGTGTTCCAAGTGGCTTGCTAAAGCAAAGATGTTGTCCTACAGAACATCTTTTGAGGAGCACACCTATATGAGTCAGACTGCTGGTCACAATCCATGAGATTTGGGTGATCTCTAAATACTCATGAAAGGCATTGTAGTATAACTTATATGCTTCAAATAGAGGGGATGCCTTTTGTAGCCAAGTATCAGCTAAGGACTTTAGTGACATTCACCTCACACAAAACTGTCAATTCAAGGCTTATTCCATTATTCAGTTGTGACTGAGTGAAACTATTGCTCTAGATGGATGTTCAACTTAACAGTCTCCATCGAAACACTGGTATATAAAAGAAATATGGTTCTGAGACTACTTTGTTACAAACTCTAGAGTTTGGTGGGGATTGTTGGATATATTATGGGCTTGGCCCGTATAATATTTAATAAATCAAATAAAACTCTATGGTATGTAACATTAAGCGTTGTATGGTTTAATACCGTATGTGATTTTGACTGAACGTTTCCTCAGCTTATTTGGTTGAAAATTATCCATCTCAACTGATAAGCTGAGAAAAGGACAAAGGAGTGCCACGCGCGCGCGCCGCCGCCGCCGCCGGCCGGGCCGGGCTGGGCCGAGGCCGAGGCCGTGGACGTGGCAGGCGGGCGACGAGCGAGCGGGTGGGCGTGGCCAAGTTTTGCCACTTAATCCATATAATCACGGGAGTTTCTCTCCTTTATGGTGGATGCGAACTGATTGCGCCAATTACCGTCTCTCCGCTGTCTCCGTCTCCTGGGATCCTCCGTAGCCTTTCTCCCTTCCCGTCCCAGCCATAAATCTGAAATCCTTGGTCAGTCTTCGTCCCTTCCGCTTCGCTTCCGAGAGACCATATCTCAGCCGCCCTTGGGCTTTCCCCGTCCCGTACCTCTGCACGCATGGAGCAGCGGGAGAGCAGGTGACTCCAGAACCCTCGTCCGCCTACGAACTTTGCACGGGGTGTGCGGCGATTAGGTTTTTGGGGAGCGATTCCGCGACTGCTCGTTCGACATCTTCTTCCTCGCGGAACCCGTCTTCTTCCTAGTGATCGCTCGTGGAACCCATCTTCTTCCTGGTGATCCGTTCGTGGGACTGCATTATGAACACCGTCCTGCATCGACTGTGGTCCACGACTTCGAGCAACGCACTATGTCGACTAGTGCGAATGGAACCTCCGATACCCTCGACATGGGACCCTCCGTTGGGTACAATCCTATCTCTGTGATTACCGCACTTTGCGTTCTTACTGTATCGATCTGTATGTCATGTCTACATGCTGTAGCGTTCGTTAGAGATATACACATGCAATATGTCGTCATGAACCTGCTGATATTATATTTCTGGATTAAATTGACCATGAAAATGCCTAATTATCTAACCGCAATAGCCGTAGTCGAAGAAGGCTAAAGATGGCCGAGGTCGCCTCCCCCCAGCTGGTGCACGATCAGCAGCCCTGGCCTACTGGTCGCAGCGCCAGCCCACCGCCACCGGTCCACGTCCTGCAGATGGCTGTCGACGCCGGGCCTCACCGCAGCCCGCGGCTAGCTGCAGGCGCAGCGGGACAGAGACGGCGACATCAGTGTCAACACGACAAGGCTATGAGGAGGAAGCAGGCTCGCAATTTGGATTTGGATTTGGATGACTATGGCCAAGGAGGTCCTACTCCACCGGTGCGCGGTGAGTAGCTCCGCCGAGGGTGCCGATGCAATCAAGCTAGTGAGTGCTGGAAAGCAGCTCTTGGTTGTCGGTGAGAAATACCAGACATGCATGGTGGTTCAGAGGGGATATAATCACAAAAGATGGACGAAGATGCGAGGTAGAAGACATCTGTCACATGCCAAAGATGATGGTTGGGTCCAAGACCCTGCACACTGATGGGATGTACCCCAGCCTAGCTAGTAGGCAGCGTCCACAAATGCTGGATTGGCTATCAGTCATTGCTCACTAGCTTCCACGCACTGGAGAGATAGGTACAGATGCCAGATGGACGCTGAGCATGAGAAAGCCGTTGCAACGATCCTGGTGATGCTAGCTCTTCGAGGCGCCAAGGTTCGACCAGGTGTACCAGACAAGCCTGTTGCTGTTAGGAGGAGGACGGGATCAGCAAGTGGGTGCCACTCTCAAGAACATGATCAGCAACTGGGTGCTGTTTGGTTCAAAAGGAGGCGTGGGAACGGTAATGCAATCAGCTACGGACGTTAACTGTTACATGGGAATCATAAGCGCTACTTGTTTGGTTCACTCCGTGATTGCTTCCATTACCGGTACAGTCTGGAAAAATAGGCTCCAAAAAAAGGAAAAGAAGATGAACACAAGGGCACGAAACTCCCACGCCGCAGATCGACACCGCACGAGAGCAGTGGCGGATCTAGGATTTTGCTCTAGGGTATGCCAGCAAAAAAATTTCATATATAATTCGGTAAAATCATTTGATAATTCGGTAAGAATTATGAATTTGTAACATATAATCAATATACGTGAACTAAAAGTACGCGATAAGTCTTCAATTTGGAGATTTAATTGAAACCATCCATAAAATATACAATATAAACAGCTAAAACAATATATTGTTACAAATATAGAGATAACTCAATGATATTAGATAGGATTAAAAAAAAGAGAAAAGAGTAGAGATTGAACCTCATTTCGGTGGCCGGCAATCGGGCTGGGAGTCGTTAATCGCGGAAGCATAGGCAGCACCAGAGCAGCCTAGGCGGAACGTGGATATGTTGATCTCGATGTTGGGTACTTGCAGCTTGGCCTGAATGCCTGTGTAGATTCATCAATTCAAGACTGCGGGCAAAGACTCCATTGCAGAGTCATTCTGAAATTTGAATCTGGAATACCTTCGATCGATGCCAGAACGAACGAGGCTACGATGGCTGGGCGGCAACCGGCAGGCATCTTTCCCATCGATGAAAGGAGACCACCACGGCACCATGACCACGATCACGAACGGCTGGAAGCCAAGGCGGCTGGAAGACAAGACGTGAGAACCCTCCTGACCTCCCGTCATGTGGCCGCGTGCACGTGGGCCTGAAAGGCCGTCATGTGATGTGGCCTCGTGCCTTCGTCACCACGTGGAACTGAAAGGCCGTCGAGATCGCAAAGCAGCCGACAGGCGCATTGTTCGATTGACTTTGCTTACAAATATATGTATACATATACTATACATACAGGTTGCACAGAGTATGCCGGTGCATACCCGGCATACCTTGTAGCTCCGCCACTGCACGAGAGGCCGCAGACCGACACTGCGGGAGATACGAGGTGCAGCGGCCGCGGCAGTGGCGCTGGAGAGGCGTGGTGCGGCGGCAGCGCGGAAGAGGCGGCGGCGCGGGAGAGGCGAGGCGTGGCGAAGACACGGCAGAGGCGCGGCAGAGCACGCAACGGCAAGGACAGGGAGCAAACAGCACCCTGGTTCGATGACAGCTTGGCATTTTTTCGAGGTACAAGGAGAAGAAACCAGTGTTTCCGTGCAGGCTGCCATGGCAAACGCTGCGGTGGCGAAGGTGGCACACAACATCAGAATCTTGTGCCGGTCTGCATGGGACTGTTGGTTACAGGAGACTCATGCTCAAGCTGCTGGTGGCTCTAGTAGAAATAGAAAGTGAAAGCAGAAGCAGACACGCAAGCAAGGTCCGTCCCCTCGATCCACTATTGGAAACGCGTGCTTTGCCGAGGGCCTGAGGCTTTGCCGAAGGCCAAATCTTGGGCACTCGGCAAAGACACTCTTTGCCGAGGGCCAGCCACAGGAGCCCTCGGCAAAGAACGGCCCTCGGCAAAGAGGCCTTTGCCGAGGGTACGGCCCTCGGCAAAGACAGGCCCACGGCAAATCAAATCTTTGCCGAGGGCCAGGCCCGTTGGGTCACGGCGGCCATTTCCCGTCAAGCTTTGCCGAGGGCCACCCGTTAGGCCCTCGGCAAAGGTTTTTTTTCTGTGAAACCAGCTTTTTCGGCAAAAAAATTTTTTAAGTCTTTGCCGAGGGCCCTAGACCAGGCCTTCGGCAAAGATTTTTTTAAAACCAGTTTTTCAGCCAATTTTTTTTTTTATAAATCGCCTTTGCCGAGGGCCCGAGGCTAGGCCCTCGGCAAAGAAGCCCTTTGCTGAGGGCCAGGATAGGCCCTCGGCAAAGATTTTTTATTTTTTTTAAAATTCTTTGCCGAGGGCCACGGGCCAGGCCCTCGGCAAAGAGCCCTCGACAATTTTTTTTTGGTTTTTTAGCCCAGTTTTTTTGTGGTGCTACAATACATTGTTTTGAACTCAATTTTAAAATTTAGGCTTATTTTGATTTTGTTTTGTATATTTCCTTAATTTATTTCGATTCTTTGATTTTTTTCGAATATGTCAAATTTGAACTGCAGGTGCATGGAATATTACAATGTAGTGTTTCGAAAAATGTTATTCATGTTAATTGGTGCATGTTGAGTCCCTATCCACGAACTCGCATCAAATTTCGCGCATCTTGTTCGCGTAACATGACGACCGACTTGCTGAAAAAGTGTTTTAAAATTATATAAAATCCATACGAAGTCCGAAAATCATGAAACTTGGCGAGATGTCATGTTATCGCATGTGTAGGCTGTGGTAAAAAATTGAGAAGGTTTCGAGCGAGTTGCGACGTCGGATGCCAGTGGAGATGTCTGGGTTTCAGGCATCCGACATCGCAACTCGCTCGAAACCTTCTCAATTTTTTACCACAGCCTACACATGCGATAACATGACATCTCGCCAAGTTTCGTGATTTTCGGACTTCGTATGGATTTTATATAATTTTAAAACACTTTTCCGGCAAGTCGATCGTCATGTTACGCGAACAAGATGCGTGAAATTTGATGCGAGTTCGTGGATAGGGACTCAACATGCACCAATTAACATCAATAACATTTTTTGAAACACTACATTGCAATATTCCATGCACCTGCAGTTCAAATTTAACATATTCGAAAAAAATCAAAGAATCGAAATAAATTAAGGAAATATACAAAACAAAATCAAAATTGACCTAAATTTTAAAATTGAGTTCAAAACAATGTATTGTAGCACCACAAAAAAACTGGGCTAAAAAACCAAAAAAAAATTGCCGAGGGCCTGGCCCGTGGCCCTCGGCAAAGAATTTAAAAAAAAAAATAAAAAATCTTTGTCGAGGCCCCTGGATCTGGACCCTCGGCAAAGGACCGAAACCTAAATCGGCCCGCAGCCCAAATTCCCGATCGAATCTTGTGAAAAAAAAATCCCGCTCGACCATCTCCCTCCCCACGCGCCCGCTCGCGGGCGGCCCCCGCGCGTCCACCACCGCCGCCGCGCACCCGCTGCTGCGCGCGCCGGCTACCCTGAGCCCGGCCGCCCCCGCGCCGCCCCACCATCGCCGCGCGCACTCCCCGGCCGCCCCGCGCCTCCACCACTGCCACCGCTAGCCCCCTTCGCCGCTTCCCACCACCCCGATCCCTCCCCCCTCCGCCCCACCGCCTCTCTGCACCCCGTCGCCCCCTCTCCACCACCCCGTCCTCTCCCGCTTCCTCTCTCCCTCGAGCCCGGCAGCCCCGCGCACCCCACCGCCGAGCGTGCACCCACGGCGCCCAACGCTCACACCACCGCCGTCATGCGCCGCTTGCAGGCAGCCCGACCAGCCGAGACGCCTGGCCACTCGCGGCCACCGCCCACGCTCGGCTGCCCAGCGCCCCCGGGACGCCCCACCAGCGCACCCCGCCGCCCCACCACGCCCAGTGGTGGCCGAGGTCGCGCCCTGCCTCCGTCCCCGTCTCCGTCGAGCTAAGGGTGAGGTCCGACCCGGCCCCGGCCCGGCCCCCTCCGACGGCTCCCCCTCGCTGGCCTTCCCGCCCCGACCCCAGCCCCCAGGCCGCCCCCATCGCTGGCTGCTGTTGGAGGGGAGGAGGCAGAGGGTGAAGTTGGAGGAAGAAGAGAAGGAGAAGAGGAGAAGGAGGAAGGGGAAGAAAAGGAGAAGGAGGAAGGGGAAGAGAAGGAGAAGAAGGGGAAAAGGAGAGAAGAAAGGGAAGAGGGGGAGAGGAGTACTCCAACGCCGCTCGACCTCGCCGGAGAAGAAAGTGACCCCCGCACCGCGACGCCCGACTCCACCGCAACCCTAGGTAAAACTCTTGTTGTCGGCCTTCGTGCCATATGTGGTTGTGTGGGCCTTCATGCCGTAAGTTGATATGAGGGCCTTCGTGCCGTTGTGGTTGTCGGCCTTCGTGCCGTTGTGAATGTCGGCCATCGTGTCGTTTTTTTGCAGGTTTTGGAAACCTCCCCATGCAGGGGAGGTGCTGCCGAAATTTTGAACAAAAAATAACCTATTGTCTTTTTATGCAGGAGAAGAGTACGTCGGAGGGGACCCGAAGGACCCCGATCGTCTTCGTCGACATCGCGGTTCTGCCTGCACTGTGTCGCCTCGCCACTGTGTCGATTCGCCACTGTCCCACTAGCCTTACTTCACCGACACCCTAGGTATAAATAACCTCTTTTTGCGCATGTCTGTCGTAGCCCGTGCATAGCCCAGTTAGGCATCTCCCGTCCGAAAGAGATACGGTCATAGGTATGCGGATCTTTGCGTATCTGCGACCGTATCTGTTTCAGATTGTCCACGTTTTTTGGACAGCCCGTGGATGCGTAGATGGGTTAGTTTCCATGGTCCGCTCCAGTTCGAGAAGGAGTTTTGGCAACACCTCCCTGTTGTTCTCCGGATACACACTCTCCCTTGCAGGACGTGTATCAGGAGAACAGTGGGGAGGTGCTGCCGAAATTCTGTCTCAGAGAGGAGCGAAGCATGGAAACTGACCTCATCTATGCATCCGCGGGTGGGATTAGGACCTATCCTCACCTATTAGACAGTAGGAACACCGCGTAGATGCAATTGATGGTCACAATATTCTATGCTGTAAATGTTAAAGGATGGAGGACCGTCAGTGGATGTACATGGGCTGGAGAAGCGGGAGTGACTACGACTATGAATGGGTGAAGGGGACAGATGGTTTCTTGAAACATGCATTTGGCCCGGGAGCAGGAGGACATTCTCTAGTTTGGTGTCCCTACAGCAAATGTGACAACAGGAGAAAAGTAGACGAGAAGACCATGGATAGACATCTTGTGTTCAATGGTTATACGCCTGGCTACCAGTAGTGGATCTACCATGGTGAAGCAGATCGTATAAGAGCGGAGGTGGTGAGACCACGCCTTGAGGCTTTTGATGATGATGCCAGGGTAGCAGACATGCTAGATGACGCCCACCAAGCTCACTTCGCTGAACAACGTGAGAAGGAGGAGATGGAGGAATCCGCAAAGGACTTCTACAAAATGTTGGACTCGGCACAGAAACCCCTTCACGAGCGTACAATGATTTCTCAGCTGGATGCGATTGGACGCGTAATGGGGTTGAAGGTCGAGTTAAACCTGAGTCGAGAAGGCTTCGATAAGATGTTGGCCGTGTTTGGCACCATGCTACCAGAGAAGCACACTTTGCCGATGAACTTGTACGAGGCAGAGAAACTCCTTCGTATGCTTAAGATGCCGTATGACAAGATACATGTTTGTTCGAAGGGGTGCGTCCTATTTAGGAAAGAACACAAGGATGCAAATTACTGTCCGAAGTGTAAATCCTCCAGGTACCTGGAGGTAGACTCTGGTGATGGTCAGAAGAAGCAGCTTCCGATCCCCGCGAGAGTGCTACGTCACCTTCCTTTCCTACCGAGGATCCAACGGCTATTCATGACTGAGGAATCCGCAAAACAGATGACATGGCACAAAGATGGCAAACGGTATAATCCTGGGAAGATGGTACATCCGTCTGATGCTGAAGCATGGACGAATTTCAATGACAAACATCGTGACAAAGCAGCTGAGGCCCGTAATGTACGTGTCGCGCTGGCAACAGATGGGTTCAATCCTTATGGAATGATGGCTGCCCCATACATATGCTGGCCTGTTTTTGTTATTCCCCTCAATCTCCCTCCCGGCATCTCCTTTCAACGGCATAACGTATTCTTGTCGTTGATAATTCCTGGACACCCGGGGAGTAATATGGGTGTGTTCATGGAGCCTGTGATTGATGAATTGATCCATGCTTGGGAGAAGGGGGTATGGACATACGATCGAGCTACAAAGACAAGCTTCAAAATGCACGTTTGGTACCACTACTCCCTGCATGACTTCCTGGCGTATGGGTTATTCGCCGCCTAGTGTGTTCACGGGAAGTTCCCATGCCCAGTATGCAAGGAAGCCGTGAGGTTCATTTGGTTGAAGAAGGGTGGTAAGTATTCGTCGTTCGACCAGCATCATCAGTTCCTCCCTCTAAACCATGAATTTAGAGAAGACATCAAGAGCTTTACGAAAGGTGTCAAAGTGACAAACCCTAAACCGCACTTGAGGACTGGTGCTGAGGTTCGTGTTCAGATAGATGCTCTCATGCCCAATGAAGAAGGTGGTTTTGTGGGATATGGTGAGGAACATATGTGGACTCATAAATCCGGCTTGACGAGGCTCCCCTATTTCGATGACCTTCTTCTGCCACATAACATTGATGTAATACACACTGAAAAGAATATCGCCGAGGCACTTTGGGGAACTCTCATGGACACTAACAAGTCTAAGGATAATGTTAAGGCTAGAGTGGACCTAGCGACGTTGTGCGATAGACCGAATCAAGCGATGCAGCCTCCTAGTGGCCGAAACAAGAACTGGAAAAGGCCTAAGGTCAATTTCGTCTTGCAAATCGATCAAAGGAGGGAGGTACTAAAATGGATGTAGATGTTAATGTTCCTAGATAGATATGCAGCGAATCTTAGCAAGGGAGTGAACTTAGGCACTCTGCGAGTCAACGGGATGAAGAGTCATGACTACCACATATGGATTGAGCGGCTTCTTCCGGCGATGGTCCGAGGCTATGTCCCTGAGCATGTCTGGCAAGTGCTGGTAGAGTTGAGCTTTTTCTTCCGTTAGCTTTGTGCCAAGGAGATATCTCGGACCGTCACTCAGGACTTGGAAAAAGCGGCACCTATGTTGCTCTGTAAGCTGGAGAAGATCTTTCCACCCGGCTTCTTCTTGCCGATGCAACATCTAATTGTGCACCTCCCGTCCGAGGCACGTTTGGGGGGGGGGCGTGCAGGCCCGTTGGTGCTATCCAATCAAGAGATGTCTAAAGACTCTTTGCAAAAAATGTACAAATAAAGCCAGAATTGAGGCTTCCATTGCAGAGGCATGCCTTCAGGAGAAGGCGGCAAACTTCACAACGCTATACTACAAGCCGAACCTTCCTAGCAATCATAATCCACCCCCTCGTTACAATACTGACGAAAATGAATCGACCCTGAGCCTTTTCCAAGGCCAACTCGGCAGCGCAAGTGGATCAACCCCAAAGCTATTGGGAAATGAAGAGTGGCGCAGTATCATGCTATATGTGTTGAATAACCTTACCGAGGTGCAGCCGTTCATCAAGTAAGTTCTCAACGAACTTATTTCAATATGCCGTCACTATTCTGCATCCAACCCCATTGATTCTTGTTCGGACAGGGAATTTGTTCGTGAATTCTAGCATCAATCAAGGGATCCTACCTCGCATGAACAAGACACCCTTGTTTCGTAGGGTGCGGGAGCGGGGAGGCCTAATTTCATTTCTTGGTTCAAACAAAAGGTAATGTCCAATTTAGCTCGTACATTCAATCGTCCAAGGTGATCGTACGTTTGATTAATATAACGATCTATCATGATTCACCTTGCAGGCCCAGACCGATTCGTCCATGAGCGATGAGTTGAAACAGGTTGCAAACGGCTGTGATGTTAGGGTGAAGTCATTTACCGGCTATGACATGAACGGATATTGCTTCCACACAACAAGTTACGAGCAGATTCGGCCCAAACGAAAAACCACAAATAGCGGAGTTTGTACGCCCGGCACTGATGGCCTCAACTATCATGGTAGTGTTGAGGAAATCTATGAACTCTCATTTCATGGAGACGAACCTCTTAAACCTATCATGTTCAAATGCCACTGGTTTAATCCTCGATCAACGAGACAAACCCCTCATCTTGGGCTAGTGGAGATTCGAGAAGATTCCATCTATCCTGGAAAAGATGTCTACATTGTGGCTCAACAGGCTGTGTATGTGTATTATACTCGATACGCCAACCAAGACAAAGAGGATCTTAAGGGTTGGGCTATTGTGCACCAGGTATCTCTACATGGTAAACTACCTGCCCCAAACAATGATGATTACAACTTCAACGCAAACACATATGATGGACAGTTCTATCAAGAAGATGGGCTACCAGGCACGTTTGAGATAGTATTACCCGAAGCAATCGAAATGGAAGTAGACAACGAAACGGTTGATGACGAGGTCGATGGAGATGTGGTGGTAAATGCCAAGGACATAGCAATGCTTGAGCGATTACTTCTAGGCAATGACGACGATGACAACATAGAACCTTCGGATAGTGTTGCCCATTTGGACAATTTTGACAGTGATGATGAGACCTATGATCCCAATCATGAAGATTATTCCTAATACATGTAATACTATGGTTTTTTTAATTTGTGTTTTGTTTATATATTTTGAATCTATTTCTAATATATGTACTAATTAGTCTTGTTCATTCTTTGTGATTGCAGGTGATTGGACAAAGATGGCGAGCAGACGTCCATGCCGTGACACGCCCTCGGTTTACGAGAGAGACCGCCCTCTCCTTTGAGGTGAGGGGTCATCGTCCGGGGTAGCGTCCGCAGGAGGTGACGAGAGGAGGACCAGGGGCAGCCACCGCAGGAGGCAGCGGTCTCCTCCCTCGACACATGATGAGGTGCTAGAGGAGGAGCATGTGATGGCCACGGCCTCGTCCTCGTCGGAGGACGAGAGGGGTCAGCAGACGGGCGAGGGAGACGAGGCGCTTGAGGGCGAGGGAGGCGAGGCGCTCGAGGGCGAGGGAGAGGGTACCGCTACCCGGACTCTCTACGAGCGAGGTCCCGTGAGCCTCCCTCCGGTTCTGCTTCCTCACAACCGCCCAGTGATTCGGCCTATGGCAAAGAGGTAAGTAACTATGGATGTTATCACAACAACTTCATAAGATATGTTAGAAATCTTAAGAGAAACTGATAAATTTTCTTAATCACTTGTGCAGGGCCTGGTTGGTTTTGTCGGGTACTCCAGCACGCACCCCTGCGAGCATCCTTGGTGTTTTGTGCAGGAAATGGTACCCCGGCATTGTGCAACTGTCCGAAGAGCCGGTGGTGCGGGAGCCGGCCTCCAACTGGGACAGGTACGCGCTAGTCACGGATGACACTTACCGCAACAAGCAGGAGCGAGTATTGGCGGAGTTTTGGGTAAGTCTCTCTCGCACAACATTGCTTAATACATCGCATTCATTGGTTAAATCTTTTATTGAAATAATGAATGGATACATCAGTTTTGTATGCAGAAATATTTCAAGGCCGAAGAAGGACTTGAGGCCCAGGTGGATCGGGCAGCTGCCGTAGCTTGTAGGAAGTACGTCACCGAGATGCACCACCATGGGCGCGTCTAGGCCCACATAGACTACTATAGGTCGGTACTTAGGCAGTCCCTCCCCAAGCCTCAAGCAAGACGGATTACGCTGACCCGGGACCAGTACCTTGAGGTAGGCGAATAACATTTATAATGATTCATTTTGATATTAAGTAGGTTCAATTTCATCTTCTGATATGTCAAATACTCGATGACTTGTAGGTGATTCCCTGGTGGTGCCGATCGTATCCCGAGTGCTGGGCCATGATCATGGACAAGTGGTTATCACAGGACTTTGTTGACACGCACGAGAGGCAGCGGGAACAGCGTCTGATGAGGCAAGGTCCAACTCACCATCAAGGCAGCCGTAGCCTCCCCGGATACAAACAAGCATACGTAAGTGATTTTTTTCATTTATTTTGACGCTCAATTCTGCTTGATTTCTCACCATCTTCCCATCTTTCTCGCAAGAGGCTGCGCACCTAGACGAGGAGGTCTCGGAGTTCTCTGCGTGGGCTATATCCCACATGGGTAGGGCATCGTCCTTTGTCTCCTTCGACCCGGCTGCCCCGCCCCAGGCGTACTCCGACCCGAACGTGTACACTAAAGTCCAAGAGTACACGTCAACGGTAAGGGAGATCTATGGGTAAGATTACAATATGCGCACTGAGCCCATTGATGTAGAGGCGATCATGAGGCTCGAAGGAGGCAAGAAGCACGGGCGGCTGTGGATTGCAGACGGCGCCATCGACTCCACCACTGTTCCCTCCCTCGACGCTATCCGAGCATGGAGCACGAGCTCCAGCCAGCCCATACGTCCACGGCCTTCTCCAGCACTGCAGCAGGTCTAAGCACTCCAGGTAATTCCTGCTTTACTCGTCGTACGTAGATATTTACACACCTAAATTAGATTTGTATTACTGATACATTGGAGTGAAATATTGCAGGCCGAGCTGCAAGAAACAAGAAGGCAAAGTCAAGAGCAGAACGCGGAGCTGACCGCACAGCTGCAGGCCCAGAAGGTCGCGTTTGAGGCCGCGCAGAAGCAGATGGTGGAGATGATGGTGATCATGCAAAGTCTTGGGCAAGCATCGGGTGTACCTGTGCAGTTTTCAGCTCCTCCACCTCCTACTCCTACAGCTACTCCTGTAAGTATGAAAGTCCACCTCCTACGCCTTCGTGCCGTTGTGGATGTCAGCGTTCGTGCCGTTGTGGATGTCAGCGTTCGTGCCGTCGTTTCTTGCAGGTTTTGGAAACCTCCCCGTGCAGGGGAGGTGCTGCCGAAATTTTCAATTGAGTCTAATCTTTTTGTATTCCTAGATTACTAGATGCAATCTCTAAGTTCCAAAACTATTTTCCTGAATTACTCACACATGCAATCTCTGCTCCTTTGTGCAGCTTTCGCCCGCGGGTTCCAATCAACCCGCTAGTGCGTCACCGGGTGATCCTGCTTTTCCTTCACCATCGTCTCATAGGCTAGCTTGATGAGGACTCGTGCTAGGTGATGTGGTTGGACTTTAGCGTGATTTGTGATTTATGGTTGTGACTTGTGCTTGGATTTCATTAACTTGTCGTAATAAACATGTGAATGATGATGAACATGTGACTTGTTGTTGTAATATATTGTGATTTGTGGTTCACAATTATGGTTGTGATATATTGTGAGAAAATGGGTTCTGTGTGATATATATATGTATATATATGAAATGCTTGTGTCGATGGAATGCAAAAAACAAAAAAAAATTTAATTTCTGTCTCTTTGCCAAGGGCAATGACCAAGGCCCTCGGCAAAGAAGGGTCCTTTGCCGAGGGGGGCCCTAGCAATAGCCCTCGGCAAAGATTTTTTTTTAAAATCCTGAAAATTTCTTTGCCGAGGGCCAGGGAGCAGGCCCTCGGCAAAGGTTTTTAAAAAAAAATTTAAAAAAAATATTTCTTTGCCGAGGGCCGGCCCTCAGTAAACAATTTTTTTTTTAAAAAAAACCTTTGCCGAGGGCCCTTGCAATAGCCCTCGGCAAAGGTTTTTTTGGGAAAAATCCTGAAAATTTCTTTGCCGAGGGCCAGGGAGGAGGCCCTCGGCAAAGATTTAAAAAAAAATTCTTTGCCGAGGGCCGGCCCTCGGCAAAAAAAATTAAAAAAAAAAACCATTTCTTTGCCGAGGGTCGGCCTTCGGCAAAGAAACTGCCAACGGCGCCGGCGCGTGACGGCTTCTTTTCTTTGCCAAGGGCCGTCCTGGCCCTCGGCAAAGGCTTTGCCGAGTGCCTGATAAAGGGCCCTCAGCAAAGACCCCATCGCCGTCTAAAAATTCCCCGAGGGGTCTTTGCCGAGGGCAGCCCTCGGCAAAGCCTTTGCCGAGGGTTTCTAGTCCTTTGCCGAGGGCCAGTAGTGATCTATGCGAAACTTGCATCATGTGTCACATATTTCGGTTGATTGGTTTCATTTCATATTTCGGTTGGTTTCATTCATAGACTTTTTTTTGTATGTACATGAGCCGAGATGCCCATTGGAAGAAAGGTGGATGAATTTGATTAAATAAATTGTAACTACGCCACCAGCAGTATTAGAATTGACAAGTGTGCTTGCTTTTGTGGATATGGACTTCTTTATTAATAGTGTTGCCTAAAATTATCTATATATGTCTTGTGGATATGGACTTCTTTATTAATAGTCTTGCCTAAAATTATCTATATATGTCCATCCACTCATCCTAAACTAGTACTAGTACTACTATGACTACTACCGGCAATATTGGAACTTGGAAGTGTGCTTGCTTTTGTTTTATCCATGAATATGTATGGAGTACCATTGGAAAAGCTACGGTGGCTTCTGATACGTGTTATTGATGCTGTACTGTTACTAGGGATTCTAATCTTCCTAATACAAGTTAAGCGTGGTTAGTTGTGTTGCGTACTGGTGAATATTTCATCGCCATTTTTACCAAGCTTTTGGGCTGTAAATTACAGTCGTTGTTTATTACATCCTTACGAATCAGAATAGTAGATTGGTACATTCGGAGCCAGGATCGGAGAGCCCAGTACACTATGGTTATGGCAGTGAAGCTTGTACATTGTGAGTATGCTTTAATTAGTACTAAAGAGCTAAAAAATTCTTATTCCGTCCTTCCTAGAAGAGTTCCCAACATGTATTCTCCCCGATTTATGAGTCGTGACCAAATCTTGTATAATTTCTAATCTATCACTAATATTTAAAAATCTGGTCGTTTACCAATTCGGTTAAACAACTCCTGAAGACAAATGAAAGGATCACGGGTTGTTCAGACTAATAAACACCCCTACACACCATCGAATTCTTGTTCAGACTAAACCAACCGGTGAATCTTCTTCAGCTGCTCCCCCTAAACCAGCGGATCTTCAGCTACTGCCCAGAAGCCCATCCAGATGCCGGTCACCCCCAGCGTCCAAATCGCGTCGAGATGGCGACGACGAGCAGACCGGTGCCAGCTTGGCGTAGAGAGCTGAGGTAGAGGCGCTTCTTCAGAGCGGCCATAAGCGCCACCGGGAGCAGCACAACAGTCACTGTCAACAGCAGGGTGTTCCAGGGCGACGCGTCCCAGCTCCGTGACGAGGCCGATGACGATAGCTGCATCGTAGCCCAGAAGCCCAAAGAGAGCTGCTGGATCGACGACGACGGTGGGGGAGAGAGCTGCTGGATCGACGGCGGCGCTGGGGGAGAGATCTGCGACGACGGCGGTGGGGGAGAGAGCCGCGACAACGGTGGTGGGGGCCCGCGCACTGCTGCTGGCGACGACGTTGGGAGAAGCAGCGGGATCAGCCAGCTCGGCGACATCGACGGTGGGAAGAGGATCGGCGACGTCGACGGTGGGATCGCCGACGACGACGGTTGCACGGTCCATCGCGAGCGGCGAAAGCTGGAAGAGGATCGGCGACGTCGACGGTGGGATCGCCGACGACGGCGGTGGCACGGTCCATCGCGATAATAATTTAGTACCATAAAGAGTATTTCTCTTGTCTGACATGTGGAACAGAAACGCAAGAGATTAGGCTGAAGGGAGGTAAGGTTTGAGCCTAGGTTTGCTGACCTTCTGCGACATAGGTAGAGAACGTTTATGTGTGAAAGATAGAGTAAAAGGGATTAAAAGTATGTATAGAATCCAAAAGGAATTAAAAAGGACGTGTTGACGCAGAGATTAGTCACACACCGGCTAGGCCTATATCATCCGGGTCGCCATGGAACAAGAACGTGGAGGGGGATCACACTAACGTGGTGAGGAAAGGAGAGGTTTACAGGCAAACCGCCAATACATGGCGAAGAATGGCTAGTTTAGCAAACTAGCAAAGGAACCGTAGAAGTTCTCATCCGGGAGGAACTCCATCGTGGTAGGTTGCCCCGGCTAGCCGGCCTAGGGCACCATCCTTGATCATCGGATCAAGAGATGAACAATAGCATATGGTTAGAAAAAGGATTATATATAATGTAATAGTAATAATAAATGTAAAAAGATTGATTGGATGTTGAATATCTTGATTGGCCATGTACCCCCTATGTTATAGGGGTAGGGGTGGTCTTATCTTGTTAGAAAAGCAATGTGGTATTATTATTATGTCGTTTCGTAGAGTTTTCTTTAGATTAGGGTAAAGCAAATCCTCTAAGAGCATCTCCAACAGTATCCTATATTTTCTTCCTAAAAACATGTACTTTTACAACTCCTAAAATGATATTAGGAGGAATCATAAAGGTTATCTCCAAGAGTTTCTAATAATTCAATTTAAAAAAATCTAAATTTGGCACCACAAGCTACGAGAAGCTGCCGCCGGCGAGGTCTGAGTCTGACCTCGTCCATGCCAATCGGCGCGGCCGGCCTTCCATCCCCTATCCCCTAGACCCCTACGACGACGACGACTATGCCTGCATCCGTCTCGCAGTGCCTCAACAATTATAATTAGGTTAATAAAATCAACCAACTAATCGATCCGGCAGCCGCGACGGCCTACCGAACCAAATAAATCAAACTAGTACTACTACTACTCCGGCCGACCAGGCTCAGCAGCAGCGTTGCCGGTGCCTCCGCCTTGCAGTGCCTCCGTATGGCCTCGTACGAGTAGGACCCGCTGCCCGCGGGGTTGTTGCCCGCTGTTGTTCGTGCCCGCCGCGGCGTATGAGGAGCTGGAAGCCCCTGCCGCAGTCGCGGTCCGTCTTCTTGAAGTCGATCAGGCCGCCGTCGGCGTACGGTGAGTCGATGAGCCATCCCCACCGTGGACGTGCAGTCTTGCCGACCCCGGCGACGTCGAGGAGGCCGGCAAGCTCCGGTCGGTGCTCGGGAGGCTCCTGCACGAGTACGCCCTGGGGCAGCGAGCATGCCGAGCAGGTGGCGAAGCGCGTGCTCATGGCCATGGCGCGGCTGCTGGGGTTCGGCGAGGGGTTCTTCCTCGACTGAGTCAGCGAGAAGGGCGGCACGCCGGCACGTACGCACGGTTCACCTGGTCGCGGCAGGATCCGCGCGAGCGCAACTGCGCGTATCTTTACGCGCAAAGGACTCAGTTTTTAAAAGTGCTAAAAGATTAGGAGTTGATTTTAGAAACTGTTGGACACCTATTTTTCTTAATTTTGCTAAAAAATTTAGATTAGGAGAGTGTTTTAGAAACTCTTGGAGATGCTCTAACATGTTGCGAACTACAGCAGAGGGACGTACCTATGCCCGATGATGTTCATTGGGCATCCGACGGCGCAGCAGAAATATGCAAGGAAGCCATCCAATTCTTGCCTTGGCCTACTCGACACGACCCACATTTAGAAAACACAAAACAAAAGTGGAAAAAGATACAAAGTGCTCCAGGCACTTGCCACCGCCGCCGCCGCGCCCATGAAGATGGCCTTGGCTAGCTGCTGCTCCTCCCTGCTCGAGGCCTCCCCCGGCGCTGGAGTAGGCAAGCATGTCCCTGGGCAAGTTCTCTCCTCCACCGCCCTCATTCTCTACAAAGGAACGAAGTGTTCCAGGCACTCGTCGCCGTTGAAGCCCGCGAAGATGGCCACCGGCCGGCGGTTGCTGTTGCCGCTGCCACTGCTCGCGGCCTCCCTCGACACTGGAGCAGGCAAGCAGGTCACCGGGAAAGTGCTCTCCTCCACCGCCCGCCTCCACCGTCCTATCCTTAGCTCGTGCTCGCGCTCTCCCGCGTGTAGCGCAGCTGTCTCCAAAGTTCAGACTAGCAGTAGACAAGTAGTAGTGTTGAATTATAACTTTGTAACTGATGTGAGTTGAGATTGTGGCTCAATCTTATTTGTGATGATTGGATAATTCTTGCCAATTTGAGAGTATAATTATTGTGAATTTGATATTTCAGTGCTGTCGTGATGATTGTTTTGATTTGAGAACTCTGAATGGCAGAATATGTACCAATGGTACTAGAATGCTCATCTCCAACATAGCAATTGAAAGCTAAATTATATTGTACAGAACTAGAGTTTTTGCTTCTAAGATACTTACAAAATGGCAACAAACAACTGATTTTATCCACCTAGGAGCATAGCATCTAGCACCAGATAACTGATTTGTGGCAAAAGAAATCCGAACATCTATATCCACTTGGGAGCATCCTCTATGTTGCATATAGTTCTGATACTTCAAAATACTAATAGCTCTTCATAACAATATCGCCAGAATCTAGACAGGAGGTCATTGGTCATTGGTCCATGTAAATTAAGTGAAGAAGTAAGTTCTTTTAAAAAAGAAATATTATCTCAAGAGTTGTAAAATAGCTATATGAGCATATTATTGTCAACATTTGAGTGAAGCTAACTTGTGTGCTTGTGCTTGTGCTTGTGTACCACCTGAACTTGAAGCTTCAGGAAAAATGGTCAGGATGCACCTTGTGCTTGTGCTTGTGCACCACTTGAATTAGAGGGTTCAGGAAACAATGGACATAATCCCTCATGTGCTTATGCTCCACCACTAACTGTCTCTTGTCCATGTACAACATCATTATTACCCCCTTCGCCAAACTGAGATGTAGCTTTGTTTTCTCTCTTTTTTCTAGCCTTGTGCTTCTTATCGAGCCAAAATGCCCAAGCTTCATCCGAAGTTCTAAATTCCATGCCAACATGAGGTACAAAATTAGCCATCAAGCTCTCTCTGTACGAAATAGAAAAGCAGAGGTTGGTTCATATTCATTCAAAAACATGAGAATAGTGCATATTCATAAAAGAGCGGCCGTGAGATTAGTGCATATTCATGAAAGAGCGATCATCAACTCTCTTTGTTAAGGGAAAAAAGACCAGAAAGTTAAAAAAATCATGCCACAATAAAAAGTTACATGTTATGGCACATATTGACAAAAGAAAAGACATGAGATTGACTTACACACCTATTTCCTTCCACTTCAGGACCTTTCGATTCCATTTTAATTGCAGACCTAAGCTACATCTTTCTTGGGAAAGGGAGAGGCTTCAACAAAGCTCAGAACAATCTGATGAAGACAGATCAATCAAATCCAAATATCCATTCATGACACTGCAAAGCAGAGCTAGTCCACGGAACTTATGCAGGTGAAAAGGGAGTGCAAAAATCCATCGCCGTTGATGGATCGACCTCCTTGGACGAACTCGCCGGCTGAAACTACCTTTTTTTTCCGCGGCGTCCACGATCTCCCGCTAGTTTTCTGTCCACCTGCGCGCTAGCTTTCTGCGTAGCTGCGTGCGAATGGGCCGAACAAGGGCCGCGTGATAGTGGGCCGATGGATAGAATAGTCATGTATTTCCTTTGTTTGTTGGATGCCACCGTCGGATGGTGCAGCAACAGTGCAGGAAGCTTGGACATCCATCCTATGTAGAAACGAGTATGTTAGATGGTCTCAACAACCTAGCCATTACGGCACCCAAACCTAAATATGCCTTGTTCACGTTGGTTTATATAGGTGAAAAACACGGTCCAACGAAGTAGGCAAACCAAAGACCCAATTTGGGTTGGTGTCCAGTGGGAACCCAAACAAGTGTCCATCTCTCTTCTCGACCCATATCTCTGTCGCGCCTGCACAACCGTTTTGAGGGAGGGGAAAGAAGAGGAAAGCGCAACCGATGAGTCACTGTCGCTGAGATCTGCACTGAGCTAGGCTTCGTAGGTATGGATGATCCCTGGACAGCCCGCCTGTAGAGGACCGTGACGCCTAAGAGAGGGTGAATTAGGCAACTTAAAATTCTAACTCTAAACTATGGCCTCGTTTTCTACCCTTAGCAAAACCTATGTAAAAGATAAACCCTTAGCAAAACCTATGTAAAAGATAAACTATCTAAATATGCAACTACAATTTTGCTAGTGTGTTGCTATCTCTACCGTAAAAGGAGTAATGTAATCAATGTAAATGTGGAAGCTAAAGAACAAGGTAGAGATATGCAAACTCTTGTCGACGACTCTAGTATTTTTACCGAGGTATCGAGAAGCGCGCAAGCTTCCCCCTAGTCCTCGTTGGAGCCCCTCGCAAGGAATCCCTCGCAAGGGCCAAGCTCCCAGTCAGGTAACTCCGTGGATAGCCTTGGGCCTTCCGACATGCCATCCGGCAAGCCTCTCTCGGATGCTCCCTGCCGTCTTCACTATCAAGCTTTCGGCCGAAACACCACGGGCCTTGTTCCTTCCGGTACACGGTGGCGGCCACACCACAACCTCGATTGGTGTGATCTCGCAAGACTACAAGCCCCTCCGATGTACAAGAATGGTGCACACAAGCACCAAATGGTATGAGGTATGCAAACCTCACTAAACACTAGGCCTAAACCTAGAGCAAGCGCATAAGCGGTGGTCTAATCAACCTAAGCACTTCACAAAGCACCTACGCTAATCACCTAATGAATCACTAAGCACTATGCAAGTGGGGATCACTAAAATGGTGTGTCAACACCGTTGGTATGTTTCCTCAGCTCCACTACCGTCAAATGACCGGTTGGGGGTCTATTTATAAGCCCCACTGAGAAAATAGCCGTTGGGGACAAAATCCTATTTTTCTGCTACTGATCGGACACTGATCACGTCCTGATCGGACGCGTCCGGTCGTCTCGACCGTTAGAGCCGCGATCAACTGATCGGACACTGCCAGCGTTCGGTCACATGCCACCGGACGCGTCTGGTCGCAATTTCGCTGCTCTGGAACCTCTCTGTACTCGATCGAACACTGTTGTTCTACGTCCGGTCGATTTACCGCCAGCGTCCAGTCAATGCTGAATGTGTTGTCGAGATGATGAACAATGTCATCGATGCGTCCAGTCATTTTCGTTGTTCAGCGTCCGATCGCTGTTGCTAACGCCTGCTGTAGCCGAGTCACTAATTGGAGCATCCTGTCGATCACCTTTCAGCGTCCGGTGACCTCTATGAGCTCGTAGCTTCGCGATCTTGCGTTCGGCTTGGTTCCTATCTTTGTGCTTGGACTTTGCTTGATATCTTGGGTCTTCTCTTGTGCTTCTAAGGTCTTGCTTATGGTGTTGATCATCGGATCATCACGTCGCCTTTGTTCAAGTCACGTCTTGCACCCTATTGAACTACAAAACAATCGTCCATTTTCCTTACAATCTCCCCCGTTTTGGTGATTGATGACAACACAACGAAAGCAAGCAAATAATAAAAATTTGGAATTTAAAACCTATCTACTTGCTAGGATGCACTGCAAGGGGCAAGGTTATATGATGCTAAAAAATACTACTTGTAAGACTAAAATATACCACTTGAAAACTTTTCTTACCATCTTGCCCTTGCAAATGTCCCTATGTGGTATTATGGATTTAAGCCTTGCTTTTGATCGTACAAATGCTCCCCATTACATATGCTAATCCATAATTTACTATCCTCCCTTTCTCGGACCATTACCACTTGTAGACCATTACCACTTGTAAATTATTATGATCTAGCTTTTGGTCCTACAAATTAATGCTTGCTTTTGGTCCTCTAAACTCTCCCCTTTTGGACTCAAACATCGAAAAGGAAGACATTAGTAGCACAAGGGAGGGTCAAACTTTGTGATCCTTTGTATGTAGAGTGAAAAAGGTCACAAAATTTGACTCTCACATTATATAGACTAAGCTCTCCCTAAATTTATGCACACATATGGTGGAAGGCAAAGCATATGCATGATTGGCAAATTATTGCTCAAGGAAATTTAATCTATATAATACATGGAGAAAGCATATAAATATCAAAATGAAAACAACATGATGATATCGGTTTAGAAATACCACATGTGGAAACCAATTTGATTTCTACCACTTGCAATAGGTGGTGGATATTTGAAGTATGATGCTTAACTCCGGGGACTCTATTTTCCTTGCAATGAGACTACTACTTACATGATAAGCTTGAAAAAGTGTTAGTCTCAAAGCATCCAACTTGTAGAGTAACCTCCCCCTAAATTTGTGCACACAAGTATGGAATACTTGTAGGAAACATGCACATTGATTTTAGAATAAAAAAATACCACTTTGAAAGATGACATCACATGAGTGTGAGAGTCTTTTTCGAAAGCGATATTCGGGAGAAATTATCTACAATTTAGACTTTGGCACATATTAGATGAACAATCAAAAGACAAGCTATGTGTCGTGCTCCTAAACAATTTTAAACCATATAGATTTGCTCCAAGGGTTAAGAATGAAACCGAGCAAGCCTACCATAAGATATACCTAGTGTATGCATGACAAAGATATAAGCATGTAAATGCAAACTTAGGCATGAAGAGTAACTATATGCTTAAAGGTGCCACTTGTAGGAAATTAAATCTAGTACCACTTGAAGCAAATTGAATCTAGTTACCTAACATGGGAAGGAGAATTTGGGTCCCTAGTATTCACTAACCCACTTGACAATGATCTTGTCCATCATGATGCACCCCATGAAATGCATCCATACTTTGCCAAGTCTCCAAATTTTCCAAAGTCCATTGGACCTCTCACTTCCCTTTCGGGATTTAAACCTTCTTGGTGCTCTTCATGTTGGAAATGATTTCCTTTGGCACCCAAAAGCGTTTGACCCCATTATTGGCTTGCTTGTTCACCTTGATGGCCACCACCTTGTCATTTTTCTTCTTCTTCAAGAGATAAGGTGTGGAGACCTTTTTGTCCACCTTGTTGGTGTGGGTGTTGGAGAGCTTGCTTGTTTGCTTTTTCTCTTCCTTCTTTGCTCCTCCCCCATTCTTCACCTTGCACTCATAGGACTTGTGACCTTTCTTGTGGCACACGTAGCAAACCACAGTTTGTCCTTCATCAAGCTTCTTCACTCCCTTGACGGTGTTATCTTGATGAAGTTGGGCTTGCTCCTTCTTGCCTTTCACTTGAGTCAAGTTCTTGGTGAGGCGAGCCACTTCTTGCTTGAGTTGCTCATTCTCCTTTGCAACCTCTTGTGTGCATATATCTATAACAACTTTCTCAACATAAACTTGGCTGCACAAAGGTGAGTCTAAAAATAAGTTATTGCAAGAAGTAGAGGCATCCTTTTTAGGTTTGTCAAAGATAGAACTTTTCTTTTTAGATGCCTTGGTGGGGGTTGTACCAATGGCTTCAAGATTAGCAACTTTATTAGTTAGCCCATCATAATGTTTGCACATGGTTTTCATTTTAGCAAGCAAACTTTTATAAGCATCTTGTGAGCTAGCTAACTTTTCTTTTAATTTTTCATTTTTCTTTACAAGTTGCTCATCATTGATTGTGCAAGTATTTGTTGTTGCACTAGCCTCAAGTTGCTCAATTTTAGTAGATAGTTCAACATTAAGATTAGCAAATGACTCATATTGTTCAAGCAAAGTTTTATATGCTTCTTGTGAACTATCTAGCTTTTCTTTTAATTTTTCGAGATTTTTTTGTTGACTAGTGGAAACTTTAGCATAATTAAGATTTTATTGCACAATTTCATGATAAGAAGGCATTTCATCATCACTATCACTCTCACTAGAGGATGAACTTTCGTTACCTCGTGCCATAAGGCACACACGAGAAGAGCTTGATGATGAGTGCTTGCGGCCTCGCCTCTTGTGATGGTGTTCTTCTTCACTTAAAGAATCATCCCATGACCTTATTGATGTGAGACCTTTGTTCTTGCATGCCTTCTTCTTTGTCTTGGGTGTGGGCTTGTTTAAACAAACTTCCACAAAGTGCCCCAACTCGCTGCATCCATAGTATCATTTCTTTCTTTACTCATTTCTTTGATTGGTGAAAATGAGATCTTGAATTTGGATGGGCACACCCTTGACACCTTTGGATCATCCTCTCCACCTTGTTAATAAGTTTGATTGATTCTTCATCAAGGTCGGAGGTGGAGGAGGAAGATTGATCATCATCACTTGAATCATCATCATCATCATCCTCTTCTTCTTCTTCTTCACTTGAGGATCTTGAACTTGAGCTTGTCTCAACTTGCTTGCCCTTCATCTTCTTTTTCTCACTACATGCGAGAGCTTTGTCTTTGCTTGATGAAGAGACTTCTTCTTGACCCATCTTGCGTGCCATTTCAAATGCCACTATTTTGGCAATGACTATGGCCGGGGTCATGGTGCTCAAGTCCTCCATGTTGTGAAGGATGGTGATGATGCTTGCATATTTCTTTTGTGGTAGCACGAAGATGATCTTTCTCACAATATCCGCATCACCTAGCTTTGTTAATCCTATAGAATTGAGCTCATTGATTATTAGATTCAAACGAGAATACATATCATGAACAAGCTCATCATCATTTATTTCAAAAGAATCATAACTTTGTTGAGCTGGCAATATTTTCGCTCATAGACACTACTTGTGCCGTCATGGAGCTCTTGTAGTTTTGACCAAATTTCATGTACCGTATTTAAAGTGAACACTTGGTTAAAAATATACATGCTAAAAGATTCGAACAAGCAATTTTTAGCTCTAGCATTGAAATGAATTTCTCTTTCTTCACTCTTTGTGGGTTTACCGGGATTCTTAATGGGTTTCATCCCATCATGAGTGACTCTCCAAACACCTAAATCTACCGTCTCAAGGTAACAAGTCATTCTAACTTTATAGTAGGGGAAGTTAGTGCCCTCAAAGTGTGGAGGCCTAGAGGTATCCATCCTAACCACTCTTAATAGCGTCGGCTCAACGGCGGTTAAGCCAAAGATCCAAATTGAGCCAACTAGCTCTGATACCACTTGTAGGGGACCGTGACGCCTAAGAGAGGGGGTGAATTAGGCAACTTAAAATTCTAACTCTAAACTATGGCCTCGTTTTCTACCCTTAGCAAAACCTATGCAAAAGATAAACTATCTAAATGTGCAACTACGGTTTTGCTAGTGTGTTGCTACCTCTACCGCAAAAGAAGTAATGTAATCAATGTAAATGCGGAAGCTAAAGAGCAAGGTAGAGATGCAAACTCTTATCGATGACTCTGGTATTTTTACCGAGGTATCGAGAAGCGCGCAAGCTTCCCCCTAGTCCTCGTTGGAGTCCCTCGCAAGGAATCCCTCGCAAGGGTCAAGCTCCTGGTCGGGTAACTCTGTGGATAGCCTCGGGCCTTCCCCACGCGCAAGTGGGTCTCCAACGTGCCTTCCGGCAAGCCTCTCTCGGATGCTCCCCGCCGTCTTCACTATCAAGCTTCCGGCCAAAATGCCATGGGCCTTGTTCCCTCGGTACACGGCGGCAGCCATAACACAACCACGGTTGGTGTGATCTTGCAAGACTACAAGCCCCTCCGATGTATAAGAATGGTGCACGCAAGCACCGAGTGGTAAGAGGTATGCAAACCTCACTAAACACTAGGCCTAAGCCTAGAGCAAGTGCATAAGCGGTGGTCTAATTAACCTAAGCACTTCGCAAAGCACCTACGCTAATCACCTAATGAATCACTAAGCACTATGCAAGTGGAGATCACTAAAATAGTGTGTCAACACCCTTGATATGTTTTCTCAACTTCACTACCATCAAATGGCCAGTTGGGGGGTCTATTTATAAGTCCCACTGAGAAAGTAGCCGTTGGGGATGAAATTCCGCTTTTCTGCTACTGACCGGACGCTGATCACGTCTTGACCAGACACGTCCGGTCGTCCCGACCGTTAAAGCCATGATCAACTGATCAGGACGCTGCCAGCGTCCGGTCACATGCCACCAGACACGTCCGATCGCAATTTCGCCGCTCTAGAACCTATCTGTACTCGATCGGACGCTGCTGTTCTATGTCCGATCGATTTGTCGCCAGCGTCCGGTCAATGCTGAATATGTTGCTGGGATGATGAACAGTGCCATCGGTGCGTCCGGTCATTTTCCTTATTCAGCGTCCGATCGCTGCTACTGACACCTGCTGTAGTCGAGTCACTAATCGGAGCGTCTGGTTGATCACCTTCCAGTGTCCGGCCCAGCATCCGATCACCTCTATGAGCTCGTATCTTCGCGATCTTGCGTCCGGCTTGGTTCCTATCTTCGTGCTTGGACTTTACTTGATATCTTGGGTCTTCTCTTGTGCTTCTAATGTCTTGCTTATGGTGTTGATCATCGGATCATCACATCGCCTTTGTCCAAGTCACTGTCTTGCATCCTATTGAACTACAAAACAATCACTTGCAAATTCATTAGTCCAATTTGGTTGTGTTGGTCATCAAACACCAAAATCAAAAGTAAATGGACCTAGGGTCCAATTTTCTTACACCGCCCGCCACCGCGTCCTCCAGGCTCGCCGCTCGCCGCCACCGTGTGCTCGTGCCGGCCGCTGCGGAGCCCTAGCCAATCCACCCCATGACGGTGCGTCTTTGCCCCAGCGGCGCAGCTGCTGCCACTCCACGCTTCAGCTGCCGCTGGCCGGCCAGCTCCTAGGCGGACAGGAGCTGGTTTTGTTTCCGCCCCGGCATTTCCTCACCCACCTGTTGTCACTCGTTCAGATTTGGCTTGATTCACTGTTGATCCTGAATTGTCGCTGCTTGTTGGTTGGTTGTGAGCAGGGAGAGGCTGCGAGAGCGCGGCGCGCAGTGGACCGAGGTCATCTCGTGGGAGCCTAGGGCTTTCGTCGACCACAACTTCCTAGTAAGTAATGCAATGCCAATGCCACCACTGCGGTCTCTCTGTCTGCATGTTTGCTCTTCTGTGTTCTGTGCAAAGTTCTTCGCGTCATCTGATTCTCATGACCGAGATGGATTGAATTGTGAGCTGTGTGGTAGTACAGTTGGATCTGGGAATAGAATAATGGTGCTCATCTTATGATTTCACCATGAACTTAGCAATTGTGTGTACTGCATTCTAGTTTTATTTCGTTGTCCACCTTTATTTGGGTGGTCTCAGTTGCATTTTAGTGAAACATAAACTCTAGACTAGACTTCTTGTATTAGGCCTTCATTTTATCATAGCACAACTCTATTTTGTGGTGGGATTATTAGCTGACATATGAGACAATTGGGATTTAAATAGGGCAAATACTGTCTGTGTTACTCTATGAGCCATCTTAAACTAAACAATATTAAATGCAGTGGAAGACTTGTCTTGTTGACTACTTCCCCGTGGCATATATATTGTTGATGGTGGTTTTAGATAGGGACCAAATTGCCTATGGATGGAAGAACCAAATGCATCATCCGTGCTGATATATTCTTCTGCTTCTTGTTGTGGATCACCATTATTGAATCTCTTTGTATTAGGATGATGGATAACATTTTTAGTGGCACAAGTGGTCGCGTTGGTGAATCTGAAGAAATCTTTGGGGCAGATCCGTGAGCTTTTTGGTTATTCTGTCGCTTTGCAATCTTTGGATGTTCCTTCCAAACCCCCAGGTTTATTGCAGCCATGCATGATGGTTTGTTCTATTTACATATCAATACATCGATGATTAACAGTTCTTTTCATCACTAGTTCAACATGCATGGCTCTTCCCAGATGTCCTGCCCACCTATGAATGGGCAACCTAGTCAAGGGTTCTCCATTGACAACAACCATGGCTCTCAGAACCCTCCATCATTGAAATCACAGAGGGCCGAAAAGAAGAAAAACGTATCCAGGAGAGGAACTGCAATCACCAAAGAGGAGGACTTGATGGTGTGTTCGGCATTTCTGAATATTAGCAATGACCCTATTACTGGTAATAGTTTGCAACGTCTTTTAAGAAATCTTTGACCATTTGATGCCCAAATAACATGGTGGCATAACATGCAGGTGTGAATCAGACTTCAGGTGGTTATTACAAGAGGATGCATGATTATTTCAAATTAATTCAATGGGTCATGGAAATGGAAACTGGGCCAAAGATTGTACCTCCTTCTGAAATGCTCCTCATTGTAAAGTGGACGTTCAACGAAGTAGTCCTGATTCAGCTGCCAGTCTGCTGCAAGTCGATCACAGCTTGTAAGTCTTGTGGCCTGGGACCGAACCTCCCCAAGGGCATTTTTGTGGTGTCTGGGTGAGGACGGCCACCGCGGCTATGAAATCATCGTTGTTGGACTATGCTGCGGCTGTCCCGAACATTGACATTTTGACGTAACTCCAAGCCATGGCCAAAACAACCGCAGTCGAGGTCTAAAGCCAAGTCGATTTAGGGACAAATTAGGCACCAATTATGGGCTTGAGAGGGATTGGAGGGGATTGAGAGGGATTTGATCCCCCCTATAAGTCAACATCCCTCTCAATCCCCTTTGATCCTCTCCAATCCACTCGGATTTTGGGCAAAACGCACAAGCCCTAAAAGGAAATGTGACATCGAACAAGCAAATTGCTAGAAAATCAGATTACCCGTGTTCTGATTAACTCTGTTGTCCAACGCCGGCCTTGTGCGGACGGTTGATTGAGCGAGCCCGCGCCAATGCCGGCTACATCGCTGCCACCTCGAGTCCCTTCACGCAGCCGAGGCAGCAAAATAACCCCGCCATCGAGCGAAGCCGCGGTACAACACCCGGCTCGCACCATAGCCTCCGTCTCCCGCGGAAATTTTCAGCGCGCACTCAACAAAGAAACTGTCCGCTCGGGGGCTTTTCTTTTGCCTTCGCAGTTGGAAAAGGAATGTTTTAGGTGCGTGACTTATTTCGTGTGCATGACCCGAACACCAGAATGCGTCTAGTATCTAGGTAACAACCGATGGAGATAGGGGATGTTTGATTATTTAGTCGCTCCTAAAATTTATGTCACATCAAATGTTTAGATATTAATAAGGAGCATTAAATATAGATTAATTACAAAACTAATTACATAGATGGAGACTAATTTGCGAGACGAATTTTTAAGCCTAATTAATCTGTCATTAGCACATGTTTACTGTAGTACCATGTTGTCAAATCATAAACTAATTAGGCTTAAAAGATTCGTATTGCAAATTGTGTAATTAGTTTTATAATTAATCTATATTTAATACTCCGTGCATATATCAAATATTCATTTAGAAGCTCACGTAGAAACCAAACATAGTCTGAGAGGATCTCGTTCCCGACAGCAGAGCTCTCCACGGCGACGGGCGCCCCTGGTCCATATTTGTAATTGTGCAAATTTGAACATCAACATGGGTACTTGACTGGACACCGACGCTGACACTGACAGAGTCAATGGCGACGGGCGAGCTTTATGTGCGCGACGCAGCCAGCGCTCTGCATTCGCGGTGTTCAGTTCCGCACGCCACTCTGGTTCCGGGAATATTCCGCTCCTGCTCTCCTCCATGATTGGGTATATATCCGCAAATCCAATCCAGCACACTGATCCTCATCAAGTCGCTACCTTTTTTCTTTTCCCTTTGGAGATTGCTACAACAAGTGGTTAGGGATTTTAGGTTCAGCTGCTGTTTGTTTCAGGCTCTCTCAGCTGGGAGTTCGTCAGGGCAGCATGAGGGCGCCGCTGCTGCTGTGGGCGGCCGCCACATGGCTGGCCGTCAGCGCCGTGGCGCACCCTGGCAGAGGCGGCGGCGGGGAGCAGCCGCTGTCGAGGATCGCCGTCGAGAGGGCGGTCCTCGCCGTCGACGATGCGGCGCACGTCAAGGCGTCCCCTTTGCTTCTTGGGCTCAAGGTCAACTCCAGTCCTCACCGCCACTCTTGTTTGGGGAGTCAATTTCTGGTTCACTGACAGTCTAGGGAACTTGTGGATTGTGGCGCTGCAGGGCGAGAACAGTGAATGGGTGGATGTGGAGTTCTTCCATCCCAACCCATCCAGCGACGATTGGATCGGCGTGTTCTCTCCTGCGAATTTCAGGTAACAGTTAACAGTATTGTTGCCTGGCTAATTGATTAGATCAACAAACTCACTCAACCAGATGGGGATAAATGTCTCCATAATTCCCCTTTGCAAAGAAAGGGCACACATTCTCAGTCTGATGTTTCTTGTTTGGGCATTGTCAGTGCTGCAATCTGTGAGCCTGAGAATAAGAGGCAGTATCCTCCAGTGCTATGCACTGCACCTATCAAGGTCAGCATGTGCCCTGTTCTGTTTAACTCGACTTTGTGTACAATAGCATGTCAAGTTTCAGATTTTCTGAATGCATATATTTTTGAACCCTGACTGTTTTTTCTCCCCATATCTTCATTCATTCGTTGCAGTACCAGTTTGCAAACTTCAAAAATGATGACTATAACAAGACTGGAAAGGGCTATCTGAAGCTTCAGTTGATCAACCAGAGGGAAGATTTCTCGTTCGCACTTTTTTCAGGAGGCCTCTTGAAGGTAAGCTAAAAAAAAGTTACTACCATCTCCTGAACTTCTCTACTTTGTACTTTCCAGTATAATTCTGAACTTTTGAAGATGCATTCGTTCATGTTCTGCATCTGAACAAAAGCCACTGCTGTAACAGCCCAAGCTGATTGCTGTCTCCAACAAGGTAGCATTTGTGAATCCAAAGGCACCAGTGTACCCACGTTTGGCACAAGGGAAGTCTTGGAATGAAGTAAGCCTTCTTGACATTCCATAATTGCGACAACAGTTTCAGTTTCATGGATTACACGAAACATTGTGCAATGTGTATGTTTTTTTACAAGAAATTATTTTAGTATTCTGCTCTCAGCTCAACGTTGTATAAACAAAGGAGCACATACATTGTGGAAATAAATTAACTACAACCACCAATCTAAGAATGCGACTCTATTATCTTTGTTTTTGCAGATGACAGTCACCTGGACAAGTGGCTATGATATTACAGAAGCAGTCCCTTTTGTTGAATGGGGTGAGAAAGGAGGACGCCGGTTTCTTGCTCCAGCTGGAACATTAACATTTGACAGAAATAGCATGTGTGGTAAGTTATTATTTTCCTATTCTCCCTAGAGATGAACCGAGAAGCTCTTGACAGTTCACGATTTACTAGCCGATTTATCAGTCTTTTAATTTCTAACGTGCAACCTCAGGGGCACCAGCGCGAACTGTTGGTTGGCGCCATCCTGGTTACATTCATACTAGCTACCTGAAGGATTTGTGGCCAGACTCACCGTATGGGTTCTGTCATGCATTTGTATTTGGCTATTTAAACATTTCCATATGTTCAACCTGTTTCGTGAGCTAATAAGCAACATGTTCATTTGCAAAAATTCAGGTACACTTACAGGCTTGGCCATAGGCTAATGAATGGGACCCGCGTCTGGAGCAAATCATACAGCTTCAAAGCATCACCTTACCCTGGACAAGATTCTTTGCAACGAGTTATCATATTTGGAGACATGGGAAAGGTTCCTTCCATATCTATCCTAGTTTCATTCAAATAACAAATTGGTATTTTTCATTTTCAAATGTACTCAACCTTCTGGCATTTTCTATTTCTATTTACAGGCAGAGGCAGATGGCTCAAATGAGTTCAACAACTTCCAGCCAGGTTCACTAAACACTACTCATCAGATCATCAGTGACATAGAAAACATCGACATGGTGGTCCACATTGGGGACATCTGCTACGCGAATGGCTACTTGTCTCAATGGGACCAGTTCACTGCACAGATTGAACCAATCGCTTCAACGGTGCCATACATGATTGGAAGGTCAGTTGAGTGTCTCAGTTCGATACTTTCTTATGTTCCTCCCATGTATTCCTGTATACGGTTGTTTACAAGAAGAGGAACTTTTGCAGTGGTAACCATGAGAGGGATTGGCCTGGCACTGGTTCATTCTACGGAAATCTTGACTCCGGTGGAGAATGCGGTGTCCCTGCCCAAACCGTGTTCTACACTCCAGCTGAGAACCGTGCAAAATTCTGGTAACTATAGTTAAGGCCATAGCAGTTTCTTCAGATGCCATTTCTAACTTTGTTACTGACCGAACTGAACATTGGTCCTTCTTCAGGTACGCAACAGACTATGGCATGTTCAGGTTCTGCATTGCTCACACGGAAGAGGACTGGAGGCCCGGGACCGAGCAGTACAAGTTCATCGAGCAATGCCTGTCTTCTGTTGACAGGCAGAAGCAGCCATGGCTCATCTTCCTTGCGCACCGTGTTCTTGGCTACTCGTCCTGCGCCTACTACGAGTCAGAGGGCACGTTCGAGGAACCCATGGGGCGGGAAGCGCTGCAGGAGCTCTGGCAGAAGTACAAGGTCGATCTCGCCTTCTATGGACACGTCCACAGTTACGAAAGGACATGCCCAGTCTATCAGGTGTGCCTTCAGTTTCCATCTACAATCAGATCAACCTCTAGTTTGCACACAGTTGTTTTTGTTGCACTTCCTGCTGTCTGAAACTTGCATGTCCTGTTACACACACCCATACGCCTGACTGTAATCTTTCAATTTCTGCAGAGTCAATGCGTCGTGGACGCGTCAGACCACTACAGCGGCCCGTTCCAGGCTACGACGCACGTCGTCGTCGGCGGTGCAGGAGCCACCCTTTCTGAATTCACCGCCTCAAAGATCCAGTGGAGCCACTTTACTGACTTCGACCACGGGTTCGTCAAGCTCACGGCCTTCAACCACTCGTCCCTGCTGTTCGAGTACAAGAAGAGCCGCGACGGCAACGTGTACGACCATTTCACGATCTCGCGCGACTACCGGGACATCCTCGCTTGCTCTGTGGACAACTGCCCCCGGACCACACTGGCCTCATGAAGTCTCACAATCACAATGGTTTTCAGGCAAGGAATTCGGACATTCAGTTTCTTGCAGGGCAGCAGCAATTCAGTTACTGTACATCGTTTTTTTAGTGCGGCAATAAATGAGGCGTTTTCTTTTCTGCCTGCATTATTTTGTTGTACCTGCAGGTGAAACTGTGAGTGCCTTTTGTTCTACCCTTAGCTAAAATATGTTTTAGTAGGATGAGGTGCAGTGCTTTGCAAATTTTCAAGTTTTTTTTTTTATTTTCTTTAACGGACGACTAGCGCCCGGATGTCCGGAACGCGGCGTTGGTCCGGATGCAGCTTCCACATCCGCGCCTGACGAACGCAACTCCCTTCACCCCGCGCCAAATCGCGCTCGGAAGGCAGCGGCTGTCCGGACAGAGCTCGGCGCCTGCACCCGACGCCTGCCCGCATCGCATCCCGCGCGCTGTCTGCATCGCGCGCCAGCGTCTGGTACCACGCGCCTGTGTTTGCACGTGAACCACGGTGGTGCCCCCGGCAGCAGCAGCACCAAGCCTGCCGTGCCCATCCCGCGCTCGCACATGAACGCCCGCACATAAACCACGGCGGCGCCTCGGCAGTAGCACCAGGCGGTTGTGGCAGGCCATTGTCTGCCTGCGATCAGCGCGCATTGCAACATGTACAACACCCAATCTACTTTTGAAACATAAAGATAAAAACATTTGCAACATACAACTGAAACAGATGAAACATTTAAAATATGCTCTTAAAACATGGGTGTATAGTAATAACAACATATGCAACATCCAGATCCACTTTTGCAACATAAGTCTGAAACATCTGAAACACATGAAAACAAAAACACTTGAAACATGAAATATGCTCTTAAAACATGCGTGTATAGCAATAACAATATATGCAACATCCAGATCCACTTTTGCAACATAAGTCTAAAACATCTGAAACACATGAAAACAAAACACTTGAATCAAGCGTGTGTAGCCATAGCAAGCATATGCAACATCCAGATGAAAACATTTGAAACATGCGTCTGAACCAACTGCAACACTTTGAACATAGGCTTAAAACACGCATATATTGTCATTGCAACATATGAAAAATCACATATCTACTTTTGCAACATCCAGATGAAAACACTTGAAATATAAGTTTGAAACGCTTGAAACACTTTAAAACACAGCGTCGTCGGCGCCCACAGCCTACCTGGTGGGGAACTCTGGTAGTCAGCAACCTCGGGTTACGGGGACGTCAAGAATAACGGTCCAGCATACAACCCAGGCGCAACGCGCAGGCCTCCTCTTCCTACCGATGGCGCAACGCGCAGGCCTCCCCTTCCTACCGACGGGGCGTGCTGGATGGGGGTGCAGGCGCAGGCCTCCCCTGCCTCTCCTTTTGTGACGGGCGAGGTGGATGGGGGCATGGCGCGGGTCGCAGAGCAGCGCGGGATGTGCCCGGACGTGGCGGCGGAGAGGAAGGCGGGCGGGAGGCGTGGCGGAGCGTGGTCACGCAGAGCACAGTCATGGACTCGTGACGTTGCAGCGATATTTTTTTAAGAAATTGTGGTACCTAAAGAGGAGTAGATATAGGAGCAGATAAAAAAGACCCATGGGCATCGCGTCCCTCCAACGGGGCATTACCGTTTCTTTAAATAAGGGCAGATGCCTCTGGAACCTAGGATGTAAAGAAGGTGAGCATGTGGGGCTCGAACTCAGGTGGACAAGGAGGCAAGCATACGTGAGCGCAACTTGACCACAGGTTGGTCTTCTTTTCGTTCTAGAGTTGGTTTGTGACCGTACCTTGCCACGTCATAGGTTAGTTAAGCTATAGTTTTTTCGAAGTTGTTTGGTCCGTTGCCACACAATTAATACGACGTGTCATAAGTTTTTAGCACCATATTCCACATATTATAGACTTATTTTCTTGCAAAACTTTGCCACAAGTATGACTTAAATTTTGCTCGTCACACTTTCTATGACAACCAAAGTTTGCCGAATGCTAGGTTTGGCAAACTACGTCAACAACCAAACAGATCCTGTGGCTGAACAAAATCGATGGATTTTTTTGGTTGTAAATATAATTGCTAGAAGAAGCTTTCCTACCGATCACTCAAAAACAAGGAGGAGACTTGATCTGCAGCAATCTAGTCAGTTCTCAGTTGTCTGTGGTCTTTGTCTCTATGTTTGTGCCAAACCTACGTTTGATATCATCTCCGAACCTGCTAGTGTTTGATGGCCGCGTGATGTCCAACAAAGCATAGTTGTGTGGGCCAAATGAAAGCCTTACCCAATCTTGTTTTATGAGGAGGGGGAAAATTCCATGAGGGAAAATGTCCAAGAAAAAAGTCCCCATTGGTTGTCCTGTTGAAGTTTCAAAGCCATGCTTTCCCTGTGCAAAATGACATGGACCCATCAGCATCAGATGTACCTCTCTTGGCATCAAGCATCAGAAATTCCCCGCCACGCATTCTATAACTAACTCTGTGCAAATCTGAGTCTTTTTATTGTTTTTTTGGAAAGCTTACATACAATTACACATGGACAAAACATTTTTACACGCAAGCCTTTTGCTTGGTCGAGAAAAAAATATTGGAGGATGGATGTACATAGGTAGTATCGAAGCTTACTAGTCGATGTGGACATGAACCCTATTATAAAAGTTGAGTACATTCATACCATGCAATTGGATAATAATGATGTGGGAAAATACAATTCAACGTCCAAGTACAGTGCAGGTGATGTGGGCCTGCGTCCATTCCTGGCATCAAGAGCTGGAACCACAGAGCAGGACACATTGACGGCTGGGATGGAAGAGGATTATCTTTTTGCTTTGGCAATGATGTAAAGACTAAGCATCTCTTTTGCCTGTTCCCGGGAAAATTAAACAAAGTGCAGTCCTTGGACACTGTACTGTACACAGGAGCCGCCCATTATTGAAAGGAGAAAAAGGTCGGTCAGTACCAATGGATTAACAAATACTAGCTACAGGAGAAAACCCCAATTAGAATAATAGGATCTGTGTTCTCTTCTACCTTCTGCCTTTTCTGTTGTGTAAAACAAGCTTAGGGTGAGTTGAAGTGTACAAATACGACAGCCCTTTTTTTTGGGTGCAAATCTAGAAAAATTAGGTGGTTTGGTTGGTGTAGCAAGAAAATGCAAAAATGATTCACATACAACTCACAGGGACAACCTCTAATGACCCAAAATAAGTAGTCATTAATGTCCAGGGAGGTAAATTAGCAGGAAGTTAAGGATTAGTGCCAATTCAAACAACGTAACACGTGTACTCTCTCCTTCTATCATCTCCTTTCTAAATTATAAATCATTTTGGTTTTTTTAGATAAATAACTTTTATTTATATATCTAGATATAATATGTATCTAAACGTAAAACAAAAACTATATATTTGAAAAGCCAAATAGGTACGCCAAGGCCTCGATGCCAATCTAACTTCTTTGAAAATTTTCTGCTCGTAGCATTTTCATATACGACAACAAATCCGTTGCTTTTGCGGATGAAAGTTTCTGTCTGACCGTTTGTGTGGCGGCATCAATTTTTTCCACCAACAGCACACCATTTATGCATTTATACATGGCTCAAAAATTAACTGTGCTCTGCTCCAGCAATTTCTTTTTAATTTTTTAATCTTTTTTCATGCTGTCGTGGTCCTGTACTCCTGTGCTTGGTGGTTTGGCTCCTCCTCGGGATGTTCTTCCTGCTCCCCTCCAGACCAAACCCCAAACCCAAGCACCCAAATCCGACCCCCAAAACGCCTGCTTCTCAATGATGGTCTGATGGATGCTCCCCTCCTGCTCTAGCCCCAACTCGCGCCGCCTCGCTTCCTCACTTCGTGACGCCGGCATTTCGTCGCCGGCGGCGGCGCCTTATCCTCCTCTGCCCTTCTTGTGGTTGAGATGAGATAAACAGCCGGTTCTTTTTCTTTACTGCTGTTTCTGAAGGTTTCGGGGCCAGCTCAGCCGGATCCCGGCTCCACGGACGCCGCCGCCGCCGCAGCTCCTCGACCTGGTGGAGCTGGTGGTGCGGAGGGGAGGGAAGATCCATCCGGAGGTGGCGGTTCCATTTCTTGTTTTCCTGGTGAGTAATCCTAGGTTGCTTGCTTGTATAGAGATGGTTCTCTTGGTAGTTCTGTCCTGACGGACTGTGGCTGCGGCCGCGAGCAGGAAGTCCGAATCTTTCTCGCTTTCCGCCCAAATTTGCAGCACCTATGTTAGTTGGTACCCAAAGCGTGGGTGCAGTTTATTTTTCCCAAAGATTTTGGGGTTCACTGAACCCATATTTCAATCAGCCAGGCCGGCATATGCTTTATGCTTATTTTTAATGTTGATGAGTTCAAGCTTTGTGCATGCTCTAATCAGGTTTTATTCATGTAGATTGCCCAAGCAACTGTGGACATGAAGAGGCTTCTGTGGTGCTGTTGAAGAATTAGTGCCAGTCTAAAATTTCTCCCGATGGATAAGCACAACAACCCTAAGAATGGGGAAGTGGGGAGCAATGTGTTTCGTAGGATGATTCTTAATCAGATTGCTGGGGACTTAGGTCTGGATGAGGAGAATGTGCCTTGCAATACTCCAAGAAACCCTGTTCACTCCGCATTTAGTGGCTCATCAGGTGGCAGGGCAGTTGCTTCTACTAGCGGCAGCCGCAACACTGATTCGGTGAGCCCAGGCGAGTATGTGGGGGATCCTGGATCCCTACTGAGTTTACAACCATGGATTTTTAGAAGAAACGGCTCACAGAACCGTGGGGAAAGTGTGCTTGCGAGTGGTAGCAAGGCAGCTGGTAAAGGCAAGAATCTGGTCAATGCCCTTCGAGTGGGTCAAGCTGTTGAAGTCACTCCAAGGAGCCCTGCTCTTGGTTCTGGGCCTGGAAGAGGTTGTGGAGCTCTTAGGAGCAGAAGATCTCGTAGGAATTTGATGAAGCCACTTGTGCCAATGGACAACTCCTACGTTCCACAGCTTTACAGTGAGAACTTTGAAATTGAAGAGTGCACGTTTGCTCCAGCTCCCTCCCCAGCTTCTGTTAGGCCATTCATTGTGACAGATGGTAGAAGGATAATTAGTAAATCACGCTATATCAGATTAGACAAGGAGGAATGTAGAGGCACCTCAGTGATGCCAGGAAGTCTGATTGGAATTGCTCCTCTACCTGACCTGAAGAAACTCAAACATGAGTCCAGAAATTCACATGATGCAAGGCTTGGTTTGTCTGGTTCTCAGCGAAGTAGCAAATCACATGAACAAGCAGGTACTTACTTTCAGCATCATTCCTCAACGTTTGCTACATGATTATAGCCGAGGAATCCCATGCTTGAAATAATTAGCTTCCAAAATGTTCTCCCTATCATATACTATGCATTAAATGGAAGTGTTTCTCATATTGATTAGGTCTGTCAATGCACTTTGAAGTAAAAACTAAACATTCAAAATAAATTGCTAACTCCTAAGATAAATGGAAATCTTATAGTTAGACTGCAAGAATTTTAGACTTTTGTCATAAGTATATGCATAGTCCTTTGTCCTTCGTGCTGTTTTGTGACTGGTACCATTACTATCACATAGGAAACTTTCATCTGCCATTTTTGTATAAACTCAAATCAAACATCCATGGTCAGGTAATACTAATTAATTGTACCTGTAGAGAGTTTGTGATGACTCATGTCATGTGGACTGTGGAGCTTCTGTTCCTTTTGACTGATGATCCCAGTTGAATTATCTTGTGACTTGTTAATTGTTATGCCATACTCTTCACTAGTAAGTTCTGATATCATCATAATCTAAATATTGAAACAATGGTTCCAACTTCCAGACATGAATTATTCTATGCTCACTGCTCTGACAACCACTGATTTATATTGCATTAAGGAGAAGAAATACACAAGAAGTACAAACCCCAACACACACACACAAACACACCTAACCTCAACAAGTCGCATTTGCACCAGGTACAAAGAAAAACATGACCTCCACCAAGCCACCTTGCAGCCTCAAGAGACGACTGCACCCAGCTGGCTAAACCCCCAACTCGTGCTAGACACCACAGCTCACCCTCTTCCAGGATAAACTTTAGGATCTGCTGAACATTAGGGGAAGCACCATTGAAAAACGAAATCATTGCAGTGTTTCAACAACATCCAAGCACCCAAGACAACCAGAGAATTAAGGCCCAGCTTCATGCTGCCCCGAATGTAATCATTAATCCTCAAGCAACAGTCACTGAGCACCACATATCCGGCCTGAGGGGAAGGGGAGAGTCCAACTCGCTGGAGGAGAAGAAGCGACACCTACCTGGAAGATGGTCTCTTCTTCTTGATCACATAAAGGGCAGTGGCTCAGGTGTGGAAGGCCCTTCTTAGCTAGTCAGTCTGCTGTCCAGCACCTACCATGTGCAGCAAGGCATAAGAAAAATTGGCATTTCTTTGGTGCCCAAGTTCTCCATATAATACAACAGAAAAAAGGGCGTACCCAGTGCAGAGAGCTCCCGTTCTATGCGGGGTCTAGGGAAGGGTGTCAGTGGCAAGCCTTACCCTCGCCTGTGCAATGCGAGTAGACCGCGACTCGAACCCGGGACCTTCCGGTCACAGGCGGTAAGACTCTACCGCTTGCACCAGGCCCGCCCTTCCATATAATACAACAGAACCAAAGAAAAATGCTTGTAAGCTGACTTTGCAGAATATTGGCCAGACTCAGTAAGCCTCCACAGTAGACATCAGGCTGCAAAACAACATCAGAAACAAACTCCCAGATATCCATGTATTCCAAAATAGCAGCAACCGAGAGGGCACCCTGAATGCCCTGAATCCATTGAGAATTTGTGAATGCTTGTAATCATATTATCAGTTCTCTGAGTTCACTTTTCATTTATGTTTCTGCTACATACTTTCCTTTGGCATCATTGGTAGTACAGTTCTGTAGTCTAATTTCACACATGAGGACTTTTAGACACTCATGCGTCTCAGTAACCTCTTTCACGTGCTGCTAATGACTGTAATTGAAGTAAATCCCAACCAGTAAGGTTATATTGAACGGTGACCTCTCCCGACCCCACCTCTCCCTCCCCCACCGTCTCAGTAACCTCTAGCCAGCAAGCACGGCACCGGGTCTCCTTTTATGCTGATGACGCGGTTATATTTTTGAGACAATACAATTTGGATCTGGTCACTGTTAGACATCTCCTGGAATTGTTTGGACATGCCTCTGGTCTTAAAACCAACCTGTCCAAGAGTTCAGTTTCCCCTATTCAGTGTGCTGAGGAGGAGTTGACACTCACGTCAAACATCCTCTCATGTCCCATAAAGGCTTTCCCTTGTACATATCTTGGCCTCCCACTCTCAATTGGAAAACCAACTAAAGAGGTGCTACTACCTTTAGTGGACAAGGTGGCAGAGTATCTCCCTAGATGGAAGGCTGCTCTAATAAAAAAAAACTTGACCGGGGGGTTAAGACTGCCCCCGCAGCATTACAAATAAGAAGAAGGACCTTCTCACCCGGCCGAGAAAACCCCCGAACCCCCGCCCCCACCCTTACACGGTGGCTTTCCGTCGCCCAAGTGAGAATTGGGCCGGTGCCCCCCCAGTGCTTTGGTTATGGGGACGGACGAGGGGATTTTTTTAACCTCAGCCTGAAATTCGCTCCCACGGGGAGTCGAACCCAGGACCTGAGGAGTGCCGCTGGGTGACCTAATCGTTTGAGCTAGGCGCCCTTTGGCAAGGCTTCTCTAATGAATAGGGCTGGGCGGTTAGTCATGGTGAAGGTCGTGTTGACTGCTATCCCAATATATCTTTTAATAGCCTTGGACCTTCCAAAATGGGTGCTTAACGCTATTGATAAAAAGCGGCGAGGATTCCTTTGGAAGCGTCGCCAACAGGCCAATGGTGGCAATTGCCTGGTAGTTTGGGAAAAAGTACAGAGACCACTGGAATATGGAGGCCTTGGGATTCATAATCTCGAACTTCTTGGTTGGGCTCTTAGGATTCGGTGGCTCTGGGTGCAAAAGACAGTTGCTGAGTGGCCTTGGGCTGGCCTTCCTATCACTGTTCCTCATAAAGCCCGGGCCCTCTTCAATGTTGCCGTTGATGCCATAGTCGAAAATGGAGAGGAAATCTTGTTCTGGACAGATAGATGGTTGGATGGGCATACAATGGCTGAAATAGTGCCTAACCTGTTCAAAACAGTCCAAAAACGAACCGCCAAAAGGAGGACTGTGGCTCAAGCACTGCATAATAGAAGTTGGGTACAAGATATTAAGGGAGCTCTTACAGTAGAGGTCTTCCTTGATTACCTCCACATTTGGGATATTGTGGATGGAATTATTTTGCATCTGGAGATTCCAGACCTTTTTAGTTGGAAATTATCACATGATGGTTCTTACAGCAGTAAATCTGCCTGTGCAGCCTTCTTTGTGACATCATTGACGAAATCTGCCTGTTCATGGAGAAGGATCTGGAAAACCTGGGCTCCCCCGCGCTGTAAGTTTTTCATCTGGCTGGTGTTCCACAATCGGGTTTGGACAGCTGATCGACTAGCAAAGAGGAATCTGGCCCATCCTGAGTCTTGTCCCTTATGTGATCAAGAAGATGAAACAATAAATCATTTGCTAGTGGGCTGTGTATTCGCTCGACAAGTTTGGTCCCTGGTTCTACAATAGTTAGGACTGCTGCAGTTGGCACCACAGCCTACTGTGACCCGTTTCTCGGGGTGGTGGAAGAGGTCAACTGCAGCTGTCCCCAAGGAAGCGCGTAAAGGCCTCAACTCCTTGATAATTTTGGTGGCATGGGAGATTTGGAAGCATCGCAACTCTTGTGTCTTTGATAATAAGAGGCCAAGCGTTCAGGAGGTCCTTAGGGCTACTAACTCAGAGGGAGGGCTCTGGTGCTCGGCAGGGGCCTCCAAACTCCAGGAACTTGTATTTAGGTCGCTGCCTGCTGGAGCTTAAAGCACGGAGGTTTTTTTGGTCGTTTCTGTTATTTTGTGTGGCGAGTCTGTAACCTAGTGTCCTGGGTGTGGGGTGTGTGAGTTGGGTCTCTTAGACTCTTGTAACATTTTTTCTACCTTAATGAAATGACGCACAGTTCTCCTGCGCGCTGTACGAGAAAAAAACTATTGAAGGGTGACTTCTCTCTATGAATGGCATGCTTCTTCATTGAATTCATTCCATTTTAGATTGTTTCCCTCCTCTTTGAAGCATTTGGCACATCCTAAATATGCATATTTGATCTGCAGGTTTACGTGATCGACTCCTCCTATTCTCTATTGGGGTGAGCATCGGTATACTGTCGTCTTCTCTGTCAAACAAGAAGGAATTTGATACGTTGAAGGGCACACTGAAACAAATGGAGAACTTAGTTCAGGATTTACAAGATGAACTGGAGATGAAAGAGGGTTTAACTGTGAAAGAATTGCCTAATGAAACTTCTAGCGAACATGATGGTAAAGTATCAATTGTTTAGAATTTTCTTACAACATTTTTAACTTATTCAAACCAAAAGCTGATGTATCTTATCTGCTGATAATAGATGATAATAACAAACTACACGTAGTTGATCCAGAGCCAATGAGCAAAATCGAAGCTGAGCTTGAAGCTGAGCTTGCAAGACTGGAACTGAATATCACTTCGAAACGTTTGGAAGAAGAAATATCTGACTTTAATGAGGTTAGCTATCTTTCACCAAAATATTCCACATACATCTGTATGTAGCCTACAATTCTATGTATTGAAATTCTGCATGTGTAGGTTGACGAGGAGTTCATTGGTGACATTGTTTGTGGGGAACTGAAAGCTGATATGATCCCTCGTGACCACACAGATTACAGCAGTGAATATGACCATGGCAGGGACAGCAGGGAAAGTTCCCCAGATTACACATGTGGAGCAAACTATCCCGTCTCGCCAAGAGATCTCAGCATTCGTCTCCACAAGGTGATCCAACGTAGGCTTGAAGACCGAATCAAGGAGCTTGAGTCAGCAATTGCCCACAGGCAGAAGCAGAGGCAAGTGCAGATGATGGTGACTGATCAAATATTCTCTGAACGAATATGCTCAAACAGTGAGTCAGGCTCATCTTCAGGTCAGGGAAGTCCCATTTTCATACAAGAAACTAGCTCCTTGGCAGAACCATATTGTCTAAACCTATCTGGAGACGCACTTGAAGCTTATGACGAAGCTTACGAAGAATTCATGAGAATTGCTGACTCCCCTTGCACCACAAGTACAAACGGGAAGCCACAGGCAAACGAAGATTACTTGGTAGACCGTGGGTTAATCTGGGGAATGGAGGACAGCTCTAGGAAGCTGAAAGAAGTACCCACTTGGGAGAGAGCTCTAAAGAGTGCAGATCCTAGCAGAGATCAAGAAAGTGATAGAGATGAGTCAGGTGACGACGATGATGACGACGACTGTAAAGTGCTGATTCAGCAGATTGTAGAGAGAACTAAACAAGGTTCACCTGTACTCGTTAACGCTCAAAAGCTTCTGTTTTCTGTGGATCAATAGGCCCCTGCACTATACACCATTGATTTTTGAGATATAGTATGTAGTGTTGAATTATTATTGAGAAAAGGAAAATATTAATTGTTTTGAGGTTTCTTCTCGTGATGTCTTTTCAGTGCTTACAGAATGCAACCCATTGCTGCTGTATATGGCTATGACTATGAGCCTACGACACATAACAGAGATGCTGCTGCCATCTGAAGACATCATTTTTCTGAATTTTCGTCTGGGTCAGGCATGCTCGGACAAGGACATTCATATGAACATGTTGTAAGATCCAGCCAGAATAATCTGGGCCGGAAACCAAACCAGATGAAACTGAAAAACGCATACAGGAACACAGACGAGAATAAGCTAGCATATGAATGTATCGGTAAAAAGTAACTTGGTACATCTGGCCTTTAGGAATGACACATTTCATTGGAACATAATGAAGTTGGTAAATCAAATGTTTTGGCTATCAGATACCAAGCCTATGTTGGCCCACAGGATCACCGGTTCAGGTGAGTGAACCATTCACCAGTCTTGCCGAGCACCCGCTAGTGTTGTCGAGCACCCACTAGCCGTGTCGACCACGAACAAGCGTTGTCCGTCCCCACACACAATGGCTAGAGGTTGAAAAAGAAAGAACAGAGCATACACACATAGTACAAGACACCAGCGTTGGCCGAAACCCTGTACGGTAGATGGCAAATCTAAACTCTCTTTACTGAGTTGGTGTGGTAGTCTATTTATACAACTCTATCCATCTGGTCCTAATACAGCAGCCCTGCTGCAACAGTGACTAGATGACATACAGGGCTGACTCCGCGCCGGCCTCTGCATGTGGCTACAGTGCTGCAGGTGAGCCGTGCGGCGCCTGCACCTGCAGCGGCTACAGTATCACAGCAGGGGGGCTTTCGGCGCTGTCGTCCCTTGCTGTGTTCACACAAGGTAGCAGTAGATTATCTAACAATCTTCCTCTAATCCTATTGCTAACCCTTGTACCCCCTCTATGACGATCATCTCATTCAGCTCCGTGAGTCGAAGACGTCCTAGCAGTCTTGGTGAGAACGTCCGCGAGTTGCCGACCAGTTTCGACGAACTCGATGACGATCTACCCTCCATCGACACAGTCCCTGAGGAAGTGAAACTTCACGTCGATGTGTTTGCTCCGGTCGTGTAGAACCGAATTATTCGCGAGAGCGATGGCGGGCGGGTTGTCCACCATCAGTGCTGGTGGGTGAGTTTCCACGCCGGTCAGCTCGCCCAGCAGCCGGCATAGCCACACAACTTGGCACGCCGCTGTGGCCGCCGCTACGCACTCTGTTTGCACAGTAGATAGCGCCACCACCTTCTGTTTCAGCGATAGCCATAAAATTGGAGCCGACTCGAGGAAGACGAGCACGCCAGAGGTGCTCCGTCGTCCGTCGATGTCCCCCGCCATGTCTGCATCGCTGAACACAGTGAGCTGCAGTCTACTACCGCCGGTCTTGGGAAAGATGATCCCCTGATCCACCATCCCTTGGACGTAGCGCAGTAGCCGCTTTACCGCAGTCCAGTGATCCTCTCTGGGATCCTCCATGAAGCGACTGATGTAGCCCATGGCGAACGCAATGTCCGGCCTCATGTGGACTAGGTAGCGTAGACCGCCGACGATACTCCGGTAGAGTGTTGCATCCACCTTCGTCGCGGTTCTGGCCTTCGTCAGCTTCAGCCGCTCCTCTCCAACAGCTTGGAGGCATACGCGCTCTGATCGAGCGTGAGTTCCTCCTTCCCCTGTCTCACCTCGATGCCGAGGTAGTAGGAGAGTGCGCCGAGATCGCTCATTCGAAAACGAGCTGCCATCTCGCGCTTGAAGCTGTTGATGTCCCCCGTGCACGCGCCAGTGACGATCAAGTCATCCACATACACGCTGAAAGGATCAAGATGCCCAAGAGGGGGGTAAATTGGGTTAATTCTAAATTTCTTTAGCAATAATTAAATCCAACGGTTAGCCCAATTAATCCCTTGTGCCTAGAAAGTGTTTCTAATGTTCTACCGCACAAAAAGTCTTGCAACCTAAGTTCCAATCCTACTCTAGCATGATAATTCTATGAATGTAAAGACAAGTATTAAATTGCTCAAAGTAAATACTCAAAGTAAAGAGAGAATGAGGAACGTGGCGATGTTTTTGCCGAGGTATCGGAGAGTCGCCACTCCCCACTAGTCCTTGTTGGAGCACCCGCGCGAGGGTGTAGCTCCCCCTTGATCTACGCAAGGATCAAGTACTCTCTATAGGTTGATTCTTTGACACTCCGTCGTGGTGAATCACCCACAACCGCTCACAACGTGAGTTGGGTCATCCACAAGCTCCGCCGGATGATCACCAAGCTCCCAATCACCACCAAGCCATCTAGGTGATGGCGATCACCAAGAGTAACAAGCACAAACTCTCACTTGACCACGACAAGCCTAATGAGAAGGGTGGATGCACACTTTGCTACTCTTGATCTCACTAATGAGGGCTCTCTTTGGGATTCTCAAATTTCAATCACCTCACTAGGACATTGCTCTTTTTGGCACTCTTAAAGGTGTTTCTTCAGCTGTTGAAATGAGCAAAAGTACCCCCCACACGAATGGAGGAAGTATTTATAACATGGGCTAAAAAACGAATCGTTATGTGCCTCTGCGGGGTGGCCGGACGCTCCGGTCATGTTGACCGGACGCGCCGGTCAGTTCACCATAAATTCTAGTGATCAAATGGTGACCGGACGCGTCCGGTCGTGATTTTCCCTCTCTGGAGCCTTACTGGAGTCGACCAGGACGCTGACCCTCAGCGTCCGGTCACTTCACCTCTCAGCGTCCGGTCACTTCCAGATGACTTCACCTTGATCAAATGAACTGATCGGACTCTGTGTCAGCATCCGGTCACACCGAAGCAAGCGTCCGGTCAGTATTTGACCATCCATTCACTTCTAATTTTCGATCGTACATGAATGAAGTTTGCTCCAATGGATCTAAGGGCTTTTTAGGAGCTACCTAGTGCTAGGTTTAGCAAGTGTGCACCACACCTAACCCACTAGACTCATCTAGGTCAAGCTACCCATCCATACCCCCCTTAATAGTACGGCCAAAGGAAAAACCAAGTCCTAAACTACTCTAAGTGTCTCTTCAACACCAAACGACACTTAGAACTAGTCCATCCTTAACCTTGTCGTCCATCCTTTGAAAACCGAAATGATTTCCATCGTAGGGGCATGACCACCATGATAGCCCAATCGATCTCCATTACCATGACCTAACTTAATTGCCTCTACAAAACACACGTTAGTCATAGTAATCACGTGTTGTCATTAATCACCGAAACCCAACTAGGGGCCTAGATGCTTTCAATCTCCCCCTTTTTGGTTATTGATGACAATGCCACCTTGAGTATGTGAAAGAGTTAAAGTTTTTAACATGCTTGGTTCATATAAGTTTTTGACAATAAGAACAAAAGAGTTAGGCAAGCTTATATGACCCAAGCCAACATGATGTACTCAAAAGATATGAAATATGCATGAGTACAAGTAATAAAGCTCATTTGCATCAGAGTAAAACCCGGAAGCAAAGAAAATGAGCATAGCACAAGTGATATGACATATAAATAATTCAAAGTAGATAGCACACATGTCATATATCATGATCACGTAGATATCACTATCACATAAATACAGTTTGATGCATAAAAGTAAACACACGAATACATAATAGTGTATCACACATAAAACTCCAAATGTAATAGATAATCTAATAGATAAACTAAGCACCCCCTAGATATGTCGCTCTCCCTAAGACTAACATACTCGATCCCTCTCCCCCTTTGGTGTCAAACACCAAAACCTAAGAGTCGGTCGGCGAGGCTGCAGCAGACGAGTCGGGCGCTGAGGTACGAGGAGCAAGCTAGAACTGAGTGCCATCATCATCTGAACCAGAGCTCTGAGCAGTCTAACCCTTTGTAGCTAGAAGCGACACTGAAGCGGTCTGGGTCAGATCAACAACTGGAGCTGCTGTAGACTGTGCAGGTATGACTGGAGCAGTCGGCTCTGATGATGCCACTGAGGAAGAGGGTGTCTCTGTAGTCCCGGTAATAGGTGCAACTATAGAAGGACCTGGGACATGCAAATATGGCGGAGTAGTCTGCCCTATCAACTCACTAAAAGTCGCTCCAAGACTCCTAGAGACTGAGGTATCTGGCACTAGTAGCGAGGAAGTCTGAGCCAGTGTGAAGTCCGTCTAAAGAGATATGAACTACGGGGCTAACACTGGAGAAGAAAACCACTAGGACACCTACTCTGTAGGTAAAGCAAACTGTGCTGGTGGCTGTCCCTGACTCTAAAGCCCACTAGGCTATAAAGCTGGAGTCATAGAAGTGGTGGCAGGCTAACCAAGCTGGGGTGAAGGCTATGGTGGTGGAACCCCAATAGCTGTTACTACATGCTGCATAAATCCAAGGAGCTGCTGCTGCATGAGGAGCTGCTGCTAATGCATGGCCTGCTGCTGCTGCCGTATGGCCTGCTGCTGCCGCTGAAACTCATCCTATCGAGTCTGAAACTGTGAAAAAGTGGCGGTGGTCTCCTGAGCCTAGCGAGCCTGATCCTGCCTCATTCGCTCAAGTATGGCAAGTAGAGCGGGGTCTGTCTGTGGTGTAGGTGGAGCTGAACTGGAGCTACCGGCCTCATGGTCATGTCGACATGGAGGCATCTGAGGAATGTCCCGGTAGTCCTCATCTGAGCTATCACTGGGGTCGCTCTCGACCATCCCCTCCTGCTGAGCATCAAGCTCCTCCTCTATAACTGTTATGCCCCTGATAGTCTCATCCTACTGAGCTGCAGTCTCTGGCACCTCTAAACATCGGCTCGGCTAGCTGGGTGTCCTCACTGCACTATGTCGGATCATCTGAGTCATGTTGTATGCAGGGAACTCTGTAGTAGCACCACTGTACTCTGCCAGCATCTCTGGTGGCCTCACAGTAACTGCCCTATGGATTAAGAATATAATCTAGTGAGCATATGGTAGCTACCTGTGACCCCTGAACCCCTCTGCAATAGTATCCTCCATCTCTGATAGAAGGAGATCCCAAATGTCAAATACTGTCTGCTGCATCAGAGAGTTCAGTAACCATAACTGTATGCGAGTCAAGCCCTTGCGATACCCCCATCCTTGGAAGCAGTGTCCTCCTCATAATGACATCAAGCACTCTAGCAGTGGGAGTGAGATCACTGGGTGTCCTGCTAGACCCCTCGCCGAATGGCTCTGTGAATCAGTGGCGGACTAGATCTGTAGGGGGAATCATACCGCCATGAGGGCGTCTAGGGGGCACTGTCTATCCATAGCAAACCTCATGTAGCCAGACGGGCTGCTCCTGAAGCCTAAGTATCTCTCTAACCCTAGTGCTCATCAACCTGTAATCTCTGCCACTGAATGCAAAGTGTATAAATCTATGCTGCGAGTCAATCCAGAGAGAAGCATAGAACTGATGGACCCAAGATGAAACATATAAGCCTATCCGTCCAAGTAAATCTGTCAGCCCTAGCAGGTAAGATAGGTAGGGGCAAATGTGCTCTCCAGCTGCTGCTATAATGGTATCAATGTTACACACCCTCTGAGATCTGAATACAGCCCCACTATTAAGATATGCATTATAAAAATCTTCCTGTAGAGGTGTGTAGAAACCCTCTGAAGCACGCTCATCCCGCCTCGATGGAAACCACTGCTCAAAGTCCACAAATCTGAGCTATTGAACCTGCTTGGCCGTGGCGGCCCTCAAATCCAAGTGGGTCACTGGAGGCGGACCCTGTGGTCTAGGTGGTGGACGTGAACCCCTCCGCTAGGTCTCTGACCTTAGAGTGGCTGGAGCACGGGTAAGACTAGAGTGGCGAAGCTGTGGCTGAGGTGCATGCTCTGTCTCTACTGCCTGCTCTCCCTCCTGAGTCTGCTCTGCTGGCTGTGGCTCCTGCTGTGACTCCCCCTGAGGTTGACTCTTATCCGAGACAACTCGCCGTCCCACAACCATGACAGTCCCAGCTAGACCACCATGACGGCGCTCAACATGCTCTAGTGCAACTCTCGTGATGGAGAGAGCTGATATGCGATTTGGACTCAACTCCTAGCACCTCCTACCTCTGCACGCTCTGCTGCTGCTGCAATTGCGGCTGCTCTAGCTGTATCTGGATCTGGATACTTCTGCTTCTTTGTTGCAAGCTTCTTCATCGCCTTGCCTTTTGGATCTGCAGGCAGGCAAGGCGGGGGCCTCAGATCCTCATCACCAGGACCACCTCCAACATTCTTGACATGAGCCATCTGATGGATCTAAAAAGAACAACTGCTGCTGACGAAGATCAACCGCCAACTGTCACTTCCGAGGCTTGGCCTCGATCCATACTCGTGAGCTTGGCCCCGAGTTGACTGACAACTGCAAATAGGACCTCAACGACACCGACTCACTGCACGATAGAATAGAGGGTATACAAATAATTTTAATTATTCATCTAGAGATACGAAAACCTAAGAAAACAAGCAATTAGGTGCGAAATTAGAACCGAGGGCATGCTACCTGACAAACCGGTGAAACGATGAGAAGAGGAACAGATCGAGGAACCACTGGGTCGGCAACTAGTGATTAGGGTTTGTAGTGGCGTGGATCAGCGGTACAACGGCGAGGATGCAATGTGGGTGCTAGGGCACAACGGCGGCAATGGAGCACGGGGGCGGCGCTGGTGAGGTGGTGCTTCCGCTGTGGGGGCTCGGCGGCGCAGGGCGGGGTAGCAGCGGCGCAGGGCACGGGCTGCAGCGGTGCGGCAGGGCACGACGGTGGCGGCTGTGGGCAGGGGAGGTGCGAGCGGCGGCGCGGGTTGCTGCGACGCTTGGACGCGGCGCTGGCGCGGGTGCGGTGCGGGGAGCATGGCGTGGGCAGCGGTGGCATGGGCGCGGCATGGAGGAGCACGGCGGTGGCGAGGATGCGGAATAGAGATAGGTCAAAAACCGCATGCGGAGATTTATAGTGGCCCCCACGGAGTAGAATAGGAAACGGAGAAGAGAGTTCGATTCCCGCACGTTTTCTACTGACCAGACGCTCCGGTGGCAGCGACCGGACACTGCCACCCAGCGTCCGGTCGATTCCAGAGAGGTCTAAATCCCCTGGAATCGCGACCGAACGAGTCCAGTGAACACCGACCGGACGCAGCCAGAGTCTGATGCAAGAAGCCTTCATCATCTTCGATCGACCGGACGCTGGATCGCCACCTGACCGGACGCTGGGAAAACACTATTTCAGCGTCCGGTCACTCCTTCTCAGCAGCAGTTCACCTCCTGTGAACTGACCGGACGCTGGACATTATCGTAAATTAGTATATAAAATTGTCGTAAATGGAGGTGGCTATAGAATAACTTATTTTGTAACTGGCTACTGAATATATAGAACTACTACCCTGTAGTTGGCTACAAAATAACTTATTCTGTAGCCACTTTGAGTTACGATAATTACTATGTTAATTTACGAGATTATAGTAACTCCTTGCTAAGTGGTTTACTATAATGTTATGGTAAATATCCCCATGTGTTATAGTAACCCAACTATCGTATTGATATTATCGTAAATTAGTATATAAAATTATCGTAAATGGAGGTGGCTACAGAATAACTTATTTTGTAGCTGGCTACTGAATATACTCTCACATATATATAAAGTGTTGTTGCAGTAGCTTGTGTGGTGAGCTGGTGATAGATACATTGATTGCTTCCTGTAGGGGCATGTGGTTGTCAATTGTTCATATTTAGTATATCAATTTTACCATATTATCAACGGAGTCATATATCAACAAAGCTCCATAATTTCCATTTATCAATGGATGGAGAGTGTACTCAATCAACAGGAGTTTGATGCCAATAATAATGTGACGAGGGTTAAAGTGTAATATCCCCTTCCATTACAGTTTTGGCCTTGCGTGCTCATCACTGTGATTGATATGAGATCATCTTAGATGTATTAACAGATATATATCCTATTGTTTTTCATTAATTGTGGGACAATCTTAAAGCACTGGGGGAATCCTACGCCAACAGATTGGTGGGACTAGCTACTCACGACTCATGGCATGTCCTCTTTGTTTCTCAACGAAGCCAAGCCACAAGTGCGGCTGTGCCGTAGCTATGGCTAGATGCAACGTCTACCACACTACACTTTTAGCTAGTTGTGGCAGCTACAATACGACGACAACTGAGCAAGGTGCAGGCCATCCAATAAATCTCACTACTAGCTAGGAAACAGAGCTACAGAGGTGGCAAAAAAATGTTCTAGAGCGGTGGCCACATTTATCTGCCTCTTACAACACATCTCTGTTAATCCGGAAAGCATAGGCAGGAGATCCAACCGGCCATGAGACCTGATACCGAGCCTAGTGCCATCAAACTCGGCCTACCTCTGAGCCATGCATCATCATATCCTCCTTTGGGTGATCCAGGTTAATCCACAATGGATCGGTCCTCCTTGCCAGGTTTAGAGACATACTATTAACATCTATCCTATGGTGACAAATATATGCTACTTTATAGTTTTTATACTAACATGAAATTACACCTTGTTGATGAGACGAGTGTGGGGTATATTCCCTGATACCATATCTAAAGTGTGGTTGCGGTGGCTTGTGTGGTGAACATGTGATGATAGATACCTGGGTCGATTCCTTCCGGTTGGGGCACACCCATGCATAAGATGACTTTAGAGGATTAGCCCCATTCAAGCTAAGCAATTGATAAGCATGTACGTTCACGTATATCACACCTGGAGCCTCTCCTGGATGAGATGGCACCGTACCCATGGTCGACGACAAGCACACACTGCCGCCACTTTTCTAGGGAAAGTAGCATGCCATTTCACCGGGCCTGGAAAGCACGTAGACATGGACTCTAGCCATCTATATGAATGCGCAATGTGTGATGAATCGATATGGATCAGAACATAGCTTTACTAAATTAATTCCTTTGAAAGTAACGAATTGAAAAGGAAAATACCCCCCCTGCATGCATAAATCAAGCGTTTGTCGCCACCTGTTCCTTGGCTGGCTTAGTAACAGGCTAGCTGACCATGGTTTCCAGGGCTGGCACGCAGTGCCGGCCCGGGGGGGGGGGGGGGGGGGGGGGGGGGCAGGGGCCCAGGCGGGATTAATGCAGCAGCCAGGCAGCCAGCACAGCCCATCAGCGGATTCAGCGCCGCACAGCCTGTCGCCCGTCGCAGTGCGCTGGCCCGTCGGCCTCTCATTGCGCTGGACCGCTGTCCGCTGGTGCTTCTTTTCAGAGCCCATCGCCGTCGGCCTATTGTCTTCCTTTTCAGCGATAAGGACTCAGGAAGTCAGGAGCCGAGCTGCCGCCAACGCAGCGCACTGCGCCAACGCCCGAACGCCGCAGCCCCGGCACAGCCTGACAGCGAATCACGGAATCAGCGATCGCTACTTCGTACTTCCGCAGCCCCGCACAGACTTCCGCGAACGGCGACTTGGCGAGACGCAGCGCCGACGGCCGATCGAGCGATCGGCCGATCACCACGCGACGAGGCAGTCGAGGGCTCGAGGCAGGGCTCGACGAGGACGACGAGTCAACGATATCTGAAGATTTATCTTGGTTATTGCCTTCTGCCTTTTTTGTAATTTATGAATCTGGGTTCTGAATCGGTTCATGTCTAAATTGTCTAGGCCCTAGGTTTTTTTTTTTCCTTGTTCAAATTTTGTCTAGTATTTTGTACTCATATAGTCATGTTTTTCTTATAATTTAGGTCAGGTGTAAGAATTTTAGAATATTACCTAAGAAACATTTGTCAGGGGCTGTGAAAAGAAAACGGAAAAGACAAGAAGAACAGTTTGTTCAGTCACAACAAGGTGCTTTAGATAAGTTTTTTTCCAGCTTCAAGTAGTGTTGTGCGTGATGACAACCTTATAGATGCACCTGATAATCAAGAAGAAGAGCAACAAGTTAATGATAATTTAAGTGAACAAGTTGATGCTATAGATAATGAAAATTTACAGCCTTGCTCTCAACTTGAAAATTCAATTGATGATGTGCAACCTTCTATTCATGATGTCTTTGATCCCAGAACTTGGGAGAATCTTGATAATAAGGGTAGAGATATTTTGATTGAAAAAGGACTAGTGAGAGAATTGAATCTTGAGTTCCCTGTAGATGCTCACAATAGACATTTTTCATATGCTTACTACTCCAGAAAGTTAAGCAATGGTGAGGTGGTTGATAGAAAATGGTTGGTTTACTCTAAACATGTGGACAAAGTTTTTTGTTTTTATTGCAAATTATTCAAATCAGATCAGAACAAAAGTTTGGTAGCACACGATGGATTGAGGGACCGAAAACATCTTAGTTTAAGACTCAAGGAACATGAGAATAGTGTGGAGCATATAAGAAACATGAATACTTTGGAATGAACTTAGGCTGAGGTTGAGCAAAAATAAAACAATTGATGATGATTTGCAACGAGAAATTGCAAAGGAGAGAGAGCGTTGGAGACAAGTTTTAGTAAGAATCGTTTCTGCTGTCAAGTTTTTTGCTAAACATAATTTGGCTTTCCGAGGACAAAATGAGAAACTATATCAAGCTAACAATGGTAACTTTCTGGGCACAGTTGAAATGATGGGTGAATTTGATCCTGTGATGCAAGACCATATTAGGCGGATTCAAAATAGTGAGATTCATCATCATTACCTTGGGCATAAAATTCAGAATGAGATGATTTCTCTTCTTGCAGATTGTGTAAAACAAACTATATTAAAGATCATTAAGGATGCCATGTATTTTTCTGTGATTTTAGATTGACAGATGTGAGCCATGAAGAACAAATGACTCTAATTATTAGGTGTGTGAATATATTGGGGAATGTTCCAAGGGTAGAGGAGTTCTTCCTAGAGTTTTTGAAGGTTGATGACACATCAGGATTGGGTCTTTTTAATGAATTAAAGAGTGCATTGGACTCTCTTGATTTGAATATTGATGATGTGAGGGGTCAAGGGTATGATAATGGTTCAAATATGAAGAGGAAACACCAAGGTGTTCAGACACGCTTGCTTGAAATTAATCCAAGAGCACTATATATGCCGTGTGCATGTCATAGTCTGAATCTTACTCTTTGTGATGTGGGAAAATCTTACAGGTAAACTATTATTTCTTTTATATGTTATACATTGTTTTCATATAATATACCATTATTTGAGATTTTACTATTTGTGATATTTAAAATCTTGCAGGCAAGCTATTTCTTTTTTTTGGCATTATCCAACGTATATACACCATGTTTGCAAAATCTACCAAAAGGTGGAAGATTTTGGTTGACAATGTCTCAGGATTGACAGTTAAGTCATGGTCTAATACTCGCTGAGAAAGCCGAATAAAAAGTCTTCAAGCTATCAGATTCCAAACTCCTCAAATAAGATCAGCTTTAATAGCGCTAGAGAAGGCTTCAACTGATGACCCAATGGCAGTTAGTGAATGTCAATCTTTGGTGAGTGCACTTGAGAATTTTGAATTTATAGTTGGTTTAGTTATCTGGCACGATATTTTATTCTCTATAAATAAGGTTAGCAAGAAGTTGCAATCTAAAATTGTGAGTATAGATGCTACTCTCAAACACATTGAAAGTGTCATATCATATTTTAAGAAGTATAGAGATAAATGTTTCACTTCTAGTATGGATACAACAAAAAACATTGCATCTGAATTGGATATAGAGCCAATATTTCCTACAAAACGTCAACGAAAGAGAAAGACATATTTTGATGAACAAGATGACCAAGACGAGGAAATACAATAGTCTGATGTGGACTCATTTAGAAGAGAGTACTTCCTAGTTATGATTGATTCTGCAATTGCTTCATTGACTAGTAGATTTGAGCAGATGACAGCATTTGATAATGTTTTTGGGTTCTTGTTCAACTAAGAAAATTTGAAATCCTTGGATGAAGCTGATCTTTGGTTGCGCTGCAAGATTTTTGTGGAAAACTTTTCTCATGATAACTCATCCGATGTTGAGATCAATGATTTTTTTTCAGAATTAAAGGTGTTGCAAGTGACTTTACCAGATTCTTTGATGTCGACGCCAGAGATTCTGAAGTTTGTCATGGATGCAGATTGCTATCCAAATATTTCAGTTGCCTATCGAATTCTTTTAACTGTACCTGTGACCGTAGCTTCGGCCGAAAGAAGTTTCTCAAAATTGAAGTTGTTGAAGAACTATTTGAGATCAACTATATCACAAGAAAGGTTAAATGGCTTGGCTATGTGCACCATCGAGAAGGATATCTTAGACACTATTGATCTCGATACCGTTTTTGATGATTTTGCATCAAGAAATGCCCGAAGAAGTATCTTTTTATAAGAAGCGGTGGATATGATGGAGTTCTATTCTTCTTTAAGGTAATCGTATTAGTTCTAGAAGTACAAATATATTGTTTTTTAGTCCACATTGTTTCTCGCTCTCGATAATTATCAGACATATTAAATTAAAAATATATTATTGGATTTGCTTTCCCTATATAAATAAAATTAGCCTATATATTCTAAAACTTTATGGTCTAGAGGGGCCGTCGCGACGAGTTCGTCTGAGGGCAGTCAGAATCGTAGGACCGGCGCTGCTGGCACGCTCGGACGCATACTTGTCTGTTGGGCACCGATCTATGCACGGTTTCTACATGACAATGGGCACATATACATACACAGCTATAACACACCGCATCGGCACAACGCCGTGAGCGCACGCGTTTCTCCATGCACCAAAAAAACTGATTGAGTAACGCTCCGGCGCCGCAATGATCGACACCAGATCACAAAGACCGGTCATTGGCCTGCTTGCAGATGGATGCCTACGGCTACAGCAGTGCCTGCACTACATGCGAGGCAACATGGACCCCACGGCTGGCCTGTCCACAACTTTCTATCATGAAGGCCTTGCGGTAGCCCTCGGCTGCAGACGCGCGCATCTCGACATGCAGACAAGGCAACGGGCGGAGCAGGCCTGCCTGCATCCATGAGCGGCACATGAACGCATACGTCCACAGGAATTGCAGGCCAGGCTAGGCAAACCGGAGGGAGGTCACGACAGGTGGCACGCTTCACGCCGCACACAAACAGAGACATTCCATAAACCCACCACCTATCACCAGTAGCGGTCGAGGCCTTGGCACAAAAGCGAGCCCTGGTGCACGAGGACAAGCGTGGCACGGTTGGAAAGAGCAACAGTCCAATGCCCAGTAGAAACAGTCACCACTGGAAAACACGAGAGACAGACAGAGGCAGGCGGATTCAGCGGAAAGTGGCTTGCGCAACCTGCCTATTTAAGTCATGTGGGGACTCACTGCACCACAACAACTTGTCCTGCATCCGTCTTGGTGAGCGAGCGAGAGACATAGGTGTGTGTTCACTTAAAACAACTTGTCCTGCATCCGTCTTGGTGAGCGAGCGAGAGACATAGGTGTGTGTTCACTTAAATTTATTGACCGGCTTATCGGCTATAATCTACATTATTCTTCTCTTATAATAAAATAGCTGCAGCCGGCTTTAATGCCAGCCAGGTCAAGAAAGAGTTTGTGCATGTATGTATGCTTTGTTTTTTCATTACTATCTAGAGATTCTTCGGGCCCGTTTGGCATGGCTCTGGCTCGTGAAAAAATAGCTTTGGCTCTGGCTCCTATGGAAAAACAGCTTTTTCTAGCTCTAGCTTATTTTGTACGAAAACGTTTGGCAAAATGGCTTTTTCTAGCTTTTTAGAATATATAGAAGATGTCAATTGTCCATTGTGCCCTTGCATATGTGTATTGCTTGAAGATATGAGTTTTATGTGTTGACTCTATTGATAATGTGATTTACGTGAAATAAAAAAATTAATAAATATAAAATATTGATAATATGACCCTTCTATTTTTTTTAATTTTTTTCTTTTCTTAATTTTCTTCACTTATTTTATTTTTCCTTCCATTCTCTATCTACCCCATCACCGCACGCACGCAGCCTTATCTCATCCACCGCACGCATCGACGCACGCAGCCTTATCTTCTTCATCCCCGCGCCCTAGCGGCCCGATGGCTGCACGCTTGCGCGTCCCCGCGTGCCAGCTCTCTCGCTCTCCGGCTCCCCGGCAGCCTCGTGCACTCGCGCGCCTCCCCATCGCGGCCGTGCTCACCAGCGGTCCGGCCTCCTCCACCGCTGTGCCTCCCCAGATCCCGTCCGCCGCGCTCGTCGCCTGCCTCCGTCCTTTTGCGGCGGCGCGACTGGGACGGGGATCGCCAGACGCCAGCTGCGCGGTGGCGCGCCACCATGACGGCCTCGCGTGGGACTGCCTCCTCCAACTGCCGTTGCCGTGCTTTCCACGAGGACAAAGATGGAAAAGTTGAGGAAGAAGTCGGGGGAAGCCACATTTTTTGGCTTGCCCTCTCCAGTGTAAGCCGCCGAATGGCTTCTCTCCGGCTTTCTAGGCGTAAGCTGTTTCTCTGAGCACCGTTTGGCACGGCTTCATCAAAAGCCGCTCGAGAAGCCGGCTGATGAGCCGTGCCAAAGGGGGCTTCTTTGTTGCTTGATACGGTTGTTGGTGCTTCCTGGTGAGGACCAAGAGAACCATGGCGGACCAACAGCAGCCCCAGCAGCAAGAGATGAACGCTGTTCGAGCCGGCAGCCTTGACCTGCCTCCAGGGTTCTGCTTCGACCCAACTGACGATGAGATTGTCAGCCACTACCTGATGAACAAGGTGCGAAACACGGACTACACCTGCATCGCCATCGGAGAGGTCGACCTAAACAAGACTGAGCCATGGGACCTCCCGGGTACATAACAAGCAACCTCGACCTACATACATATACTCCTTGTTCTTGTTTGATCCGTGTAGTGGATGCATGCTGCTATGCTAGTCATCGACTAATATATGGCGCTTGATTCGCATGCTGCAGATGAAGCAAAATGGGGAGAGAAAGAGTGGTACTTCTTCTACCAGAAGGACCACAAGTACCCGACGGGGCTGAGGGCGAACCGGGCCACAAAGACCGGTTATTGGAAAGCAACAGGAAGGGACAAGGAGGTCTACAACACCACAAAAGGGGTGCTGCTGCTAGTCAGCATGAAGAAGACGCTCGTCTTCTACGAGGGCAGGGCTCCTAGGGGTGATAAAACCAACTGGGTGATGCATGAGTACAGACTCGAAGGCAGCGGCAAGCTCCTCGGCCCTGCATCGGCATCTAGCTTAGTCGCTAAAGCCGTTGCAGCCATGAAAGCTTCAGCTTCTACTGACAAGGTGCGTGGTAGCGGTAACAACACCGGCATGATGCATGCATCCATATACTATTTTCTTTATTTGCTTAGCCTAATCTGATTTTGCTCCCGATTTACAAATGAACTCCTGGCAGAAGTACTACTCAATTAGCCCAAGATCTTTTAGCAAAAAAATTAGGTGAAGCGACTCCTGATTCGTCGCAGGATAAGGAAGTTCTTTTTATTTTTATGCTCAACACTTGGATCGTCCTTTGACTAAAGAGAAGATGGTGGCCCTCACAGTCTTGATTGAGGTGGGATGCGCTAAGAAGAAGAAAAATGGATCGCGCTAAGAAGAAGAAAAATGGATCGGCCGGGTCACTACAACAGTTGCTTCACTGGTCACTTGAATGAAAAGCCACATCCAGGAAGCTGGCTGCCAAGTTGGGAGCTCACAGGGAAAGAGTTTTTTTTGGAGCAACTTCACCAGTAGGATGTTGCCTACTCGGTTAGTTGTGATAGTTCTGCTGGTGGCTAGTGGCCGTGTAAGTTGTGCTAGTCAAGTTGTTAGTAGAGTTGTTAGTTGGGTTGTGTTCAGCTTAGTTGGGTTCTCTGGAGCGAGTGGTTAGTCGTTTAGTTGAGTGGTTAGTAGAGCTGAGTGGCTAGCTGGTCGGCAGTTGTACTGTAGTTGAGGATGGTGCTGGAGCACCTCATCTAATCCGTGGTGTTTATGGATTTTGGGTCCGGTTTCCACTTAAAAAACTGAACTGACTTTTGTTTTCCTTTTTCTCTACCGGTCCTTTCAAAAAAAAAGAAATTCTCATACAATGAGTGGGTGGTCTGTCGTGTGTTTGACAAGACCACTAGGATCATGAAGACGACTGCACCAGTGTACCAGGTGGCCATGGCTGGCGCTGAGATTGATCAGAATCAAAACAACATCTTGGCCATCCCCATCCCCATGCCGCTGCAGCTGCCACTGCCCGTGCCCATGGCCATGCAATTTCCCATCCTGCCAGACTTCGCCATATATGGACCCGGTGGCCCCCGGCCTACTACCCCAACGGCGGTGTGGGGATGCCGCCTATGGCAGGTATTGGTAGTGCCGGCGGGCTTGAGATCAATGGCACCCTATTCGGCAATCCGATGGCCGCACCACTGCCGATGAACTTCTACCACCAAATGGACATGGGGGCAGTTGGCCAGATGGGCATGGAGGCTATAGCTGGCCACATGGACATGGGAGCAGCTAGCTCTGGGGGCTTGTATGTTGCTGCACCGGAGAGTAGGCCGTCCTCGATGGTGTCGCAAAAGGATGAGCGGGCTAATGCCGCTGAGATCTCGTCAATGATGTCCGTGACTGGCCCATGGAAGTACTGAAAGAAGTGAACGTGGAGGGAGGAGGAAAAGTTATGAATTCGCATAAATACGTATGTTATATCTATATCATCTGCATTGCATTTTGTGAAATAATGCATGGTTTGTATGTTTCCGTAATAACTAGTCGATAAGCTATGTGTGTATGCTTGTACTAGTATATGCACCGTATCATTGCATATGTGGTATATGTGTGTCATTTGGTCTTAGTAATGTGGGGCATGATGGTATGCATACCTGGATATATAACATCCGCTTGGTCATGCTGATGGTTGTATTGTAAGAAGCAGATTGGAGTTTGGTACAATATTATCGTGAACCCATATATTATATACATGTGAACTATAGTATGTTGTTTAATATATGAGCTTAATTGCCAAATTAAACGTTAAAGCGTATGCATTTATATTGTGATTTTTTTTTGTTAAGACTACTCGCCGAATATGCATGCGTTAGTTGTCATGCCAGCACACCTATGTGGCTGATTGGAACAAAACAAATCCTGTAGCGCCGGCTCAACCTTATATTCGCTTCCTATCAATAACAGCTTGCAACACGGTTTTCTCACTCAATCATGAGGTAGGTTGTCCTACTCCTCTAGATTTAAGCGTGTCATGGCTAGAGTTCTTGTGGTTAGGGACCGCATATAAAGTGAACTTCAGGAAGGCCGGTTCACCTGTAGTTGAAGAGGCGGCATGAGGGGGGGTTGAGATTTGAAGTAGTTTGTGTTGGTGTCGGAAGAGGCTAGCGATGGTTTGCCCCTAGAGCCGTGCGGGATCGGGTGTGGTGGATAGCGGTGACTCGCCTCCTTGGTTAGTAGATTGGAGGGAGGCATGAAGGGCCTATGGTGGGCGGTGGCAGAGGCCGCTCGCAATAGGGACTGCCAAAATATTTCTAACATTATTTCTATCCTAACCATTTCTTTTGTGTTTATAAGGTGTGTGGCTGTGCGTTATAGGTACATCCTTCTAGGAAAGGCCAATTATTGAGGCCTGAGCTGTTTCATTTGTTTGTCGTCCTCTATCTCTCTTTTGTTTCCATTCGAATGGATGCTGCAACCAATGTGCATGGAGCCGCAAGCACCGACAATTACCCTGACCACTGGAATCGTCACCTAGGCCCCCATAAGGTGCCTCCCATCACCCTCCCTTTCCTCCTCCCAATTCTTGATAGCATGAGTTTAACACACATAGAGAATTATTGTGCTAATGGATTCTGCAAAGTGAACATGAAGATGAGATATTTTAGAGTCATGTAAAAGATATTGGTTGAAGATCTGCGATTGAAATACCTACAGGTGACATAATTTTGTAGTTTTTGGGGAACTATTGTATAATATTTTTGCCTCCTAAGAAATTCAATGCCGTGTGCGACCGTGTTCGTACTTGTTAACGCTCAAAAACTTCTGTTTTCTGTGGATCAATAGGCCACTGCACTATGCACCATTGCTTTTTGAGATATAGCATGTAGTGTCGAATTATTGTGAGAAAAGGGAATGCTAACTGTTTTGAGGCTTCTTCTCATGATGTCTTTTCGATGCTTGTTTCAATTTCTTCGAGCCTTACAAAATGCATATTGAACCGTACCCCTTTATGTTAGATTTGGCTACAACTTATCTGTATATGCTTGCTACAGATAAGACATAACAGAGTTCGTGCTGCTGTCTGATGACATCATTTCACGAGTTTTCGTCTGGGTCAGGCATGATGGAACAAGGACATTCATATGAACGTTCGATAAGATCCAGCCAGAATAATCTGGGCCGGAAACCAAACCAGATGAAACTGAAAAACACATACAGGAACACAGACGAGAATAAACTAGCATATGAAGGTATCGGTAAAAAGCAACTAGGTACATCTGCCCTTTAGGAATGACACATTTCACTGGAACATAATGAAGTTGGTAAATCAAATGTTTTGGCTGCCGGATACCAAGCCTATTCATCACTATTCTTCCTGTGGGATCTCCAAGTGACCTTGATTGAGACCGCTCCAAAGTCCCCTAGCTCTGCCACTTCTTCATCCGTCCCATGGTACCCAGAGGCGAAGCTACATTGCCACCGTGAACACGGCACTAGTTTCTGGTCGACGTTAGGATGGTCTCTTGGATACCCTTTGATGTAGAGATCAAAGTCGCTGTGTCTCTCCACCGCTATAACAAAGCTCGTCATGAAACCCAGCTTTGGAGCCACGCCACGAAAAAGCCGGATCACCTCACTGAAGCCGCTGGTCTTGGCGAGCAGCTTCATGTTGACGACGTCATCAATGGCAGCGGAGCAGAGGACTGTAACTTCAACCCGGGCCTCCACCGCATTCATCAGCACCAGGTACTTGATGTCCAGAGCACACCTTTCGCCGTACAGGCGTTTGTGTCGAATGAACGACTTCGATTCAAACATATTGTATAGCTCAGTGCATCCTTCAATGTTTGGACCATCATCACCATTTGCCTCCTCTTCACTCTGGGCATGGAGCTCAAACTCGACCAATGCACGGGTTGACATTGAAATGACCCGAGTAGGGCTCTTCAGAGACAAACGTGCCGTGCCCTGCAACGAAGTCAGTCATATATTTGAAATCTTTTATCAGTTATGGATAGTAGAGGGGAATCCATCTTCTGATACCTAACACAGCATGTCAACATGGCAAATAAAAGTGAAACATGCTCCTACACCAAACAATTTTGGTTTACAAAAAATATGAGTGAATTGCTGTCAGATAAGTACAAAAATTTCTATAAAAATGCACAAATTTACAAATTGGCAAATTCATAACAGAGTATGCACTTTCAGATTGAAAAAGGCGCATGCAGGAAGATAGTCGTTGGAGTTTGCAAAATGAATTACGACCATGCAGACTGTTAACTTTTTACAGCACACAATAAATATGGCAGTCACAAACTCTGCATTTACAAAACACTATGCTAAATTTGAACATAGCTAATGTATTGCTGTTTTTTTTCATGATAAAAGGAGCATGCATGTAGACAATTGCAGTTTGCAAACCAAATACTGTTATGAACGACGTATAGGAATATAAAGTAAAGAATCAAGCCACAGAGGAGACACACGATTTAACGTGGAAAACCCCTCCGATGTGAAGGGGAAAAACCACGGGCACCAGCCAGCAACAATCTCACTATCTCAAGAGTTTTGGGTTACACGCCTATGGCGGCTTACAAGAGAAGCTTGGCCTATATCCTGGAGTGAATTTGGAACAACTCCAACAAACTCCACCTTGAGACAAATTCATCTTGTATCATAAATCAACCATTCATCCTGAACATAACAAAGATAGAAAACCACTGGTGCCAACAATAGTCTCTTGGACTATCCAATTAAACCAACTAAGCTTAAGCACAGCTCAAACTTAGCAACAGGAACAGATTTTGTCATCATATCAGCAGGATTATCATGAGTACTAATCTTGCATACCTTCAGCTTACCTTCTTCAATCACATCACGCACAAAATGATACTTGATATCTATGTGTTTAGTTCTCTCATGGAACATCTGATCTTTAGTGAGGTAAATTGCACTTTGACTGTCACAGTGCAAACTTATGCAAGATTCAACTCCACAAAGCTCAGCGTACAAACCTTTCAGCCAAATTAATTCTTTGCACGCTTCACAAATAGCCATATATTCTGCTTCAGTAGTAGACAAAGCAACAACTGACTGTAAAGTAGCCCTCCAACTCACAGCACAACTGCCAACAGTAAACACATAACCTGTAAGTGATCTTCGCCTGTCCAGATCAGCAGCATAATCAGAATCCACATAGCCAATAAGACCCTTATCAGTTCTTCCAAACTTTAAACAGGAATCTGCTGTGCCTCTGAGGTACCTGAAAATCCACTGAACTGCCCTCCAATGTTCTTTGCCAGGATTAGACATATATCTACTAACAAGACTCATAGCATATGGCAAATCTGGACGAGAGCAAACCATGGCATACATCAAAGACCCAACAGCACTAGAATAAGGAACCCTTGACATGTATTCAATCTCTTCATCTGTACTAGGACACTGAGCAGCTGACAACTTAAAGTGAGGTGCAATAGGGGTACTAACAACCTTAGCATTTTGCATGTTGAAACGCTGAAGAACTTTCTTGATATAATTTTGTTGACTAAGAAATAGCAAACCAGATTTTCTGTCTCTATTAATTTCCATACCAAGAATTTTCTTAGCACTACCAAGATCTTTCATATCAAAACCACTACTCAATAGCTTCTTTAACTTAGTGATTTCAATCTTGCTCTTGGCAGCAATCAGCATATCATCAACATATAACAGCAAATATATAGGTGATCCATTAACATGCTTGATGTAAACACAGCTATCATACTTAGATCTTTTAAAACTGTGTGCTAACATAAATGAATCAAACCTCTTATTCCACTGACGAGGGGACTGTTTCAAACCATACAAGGATCTCTTCAACTTGCACACATATTTTTCCTTGCCAAGCACTATGAACCCTTCTGGTTGGTCCATGTATATGTCCTCCTCAAGCTCTCCATGCAAAAACGCAGTCTTCACATCTAACTGCTCAAGCTCAAGATCATGTGAAGCAACAATACTAAGGAAAGTACGAATTGAACTGTGTTTTACCACTGGAGAGAACACATCATTGTAGTCAACACCCGGAATTTGACTGTAGCCTTTAGCAACTAACCTTGCCTTATACTTTGGAGGTTCGCTTGGAGATAAACCCTCCTTTCTCTTGAAGATCCATTTGCAGCTGATGGTCTTCTTATTCTTAGGCAAAGGTACAATCTCCCATGTACTGTTCTTCTCAAGAGACTGCATCTCCTCATGCATAGCAGAAATCCAATTCTCAGTATCACCATAACGAATAGCTTCTTTATAGGTTGCTGGCTCATGAACATTCTCCACCTGTTCAGCACAACTCAAAGCATAGTAAGACAAATTACACTCTTCAATAAGACGCTTAGGAGGTGCAATTGTCCTTTGTGACTTGCGTTGAGCAATAGGTAAATCCTCCTCTAACTGCAAAATAGGAGGAGTTTGCTGAACATCATCATGAGCATCATCCTCAGCAACATCATTATCATGGTCACCATGCTCATCAACAGGCTCCACCTGCACACCTGTATCATCATCAACATGCTCCACCTGCATGCGCATACGCTGCAGCTCTTTTTCTGGAACATGATCTGAGGGCAAACTGTCAGTAAACATCACAGATTCATTGAAAACAACACTCCTGCTCATAAAAGTCTTTCCTGTTTCAGGATTCCACAATTTATAGCCTTTGACTCCCGAACTATAACCAAGGAAAAGACACTTAACAGCTCTAGGCTCTAATTTCCCATTATCAACATGAGCATAAGCAGTGCATCTAAAAACTTTCAACTGTGAATAATCAGCAGGCGTACCAGACCATACCTCAATGGGAGTTCTTTTATTTAGTGGAATAGAAGGCGACCTGTTTATCAAGTAACAGGCAGTATTAGCAGCTTCAGCCCAAAAATGCTTGCTCATCCTGGCATTAGACAGCATGCAACGGGCCTTAGATATGATGGTTCTGTTCATGCGTTCGGCCACACCATTCTGTTGTGGAGTATGGGGTATGGTGTGATGCCTAACAATGCCTTCCGATCTGCAATAATCATTAAATTCACGCGAACAAAATTCTCCACCATTATCAGTACGAAGCAATTTTACCTTCCTTTCAGTTTGCCTTTCTATCATTACTTTCCAGTCCTTAAAAGCAGCAAAAGTATCATCTTTCTGTTTCAGAAAATAAGGCCAAACCCTTCTAGAGTAATCATCAATAATTGTAAGCATGTAACGAGCACCACCAAGTGAGGACTTACGGGAAGGACCCCATAAATCAGCATGAACATAATCAAGAGTACCTTTAGTGGTGTGAACAGAAGTGTTGAAATGTATCCTTTTATGCTTCCCGAAAATACAATGCTCACAAAACTTTATTTTACTCGAAGTGCAGCCATCCAGTAGGTTTCTCTTCATCAATTCTGCCATACCATGGTGACTCATATGTCCCAAACGCATATGCCAAAGGTTAGTTTTACTAGGTTCATCATTAGTAACAGCAGCAACAGCGGAATCAGAACCAGGTAAAGTACACCCTCTAAGGACATATAACTTTGCAGAATTAAGATCACCTTTCAAGCAAACAAGAGAACCTTTTGATACCTTCAGAACGCCATCTGAACCGAAATATTTGTAACCTTCTGCATCAAGCGTGCTCAATGAGATAAGATTTCTGGACATCCCTGGTATATACCTGACGTTTTTCAGTGTGCGTGTCATGCCATCATCAGTCTTGATCTGAACTGATCCAATCCCCACAATGTCACACGGGTTATCATCTCCCATCCGCACAACATCCCCTTTCTGCACAGACTTATACGAGCTAAACCAATTTCTGTTAGTGCAAATATGAAATGAACATGCGGAATCGAGAATCCATTCATCATGACCAGCAACACAACCAGCAAATACTACCAGACAATCTCCAGAATCATCATCAGACGCAGCAGCAGCAACAGAGACCTTACCAGCCGACTTGTTTTTCCTCTTCTCCTTATTCTGTACTTTTCTGCAATCCTCAACATTATGATTTGTCAGCTTGCAATAAACACAGAACCTTTTATTACCATGCGGCTTGGACTTTGAACGGCCTCTCCTTTCGTAGTTCTTTCTACCATCATTGCCATCATTGGAGGATCTATTTTCAGTTCTGCCTCTCACATGCAAAGCATCGCCCTTGGAGGACGACGTCCCGTCATTCTGCACCATGCCTCTCATCTTCTCCCTAGACTGGAGAGCCTCATAAACTTCCTTTAGGGTTAGTTCATCACGGCTCAAAAGTATGGTGTCACGAAAATTTGCATACGAATTTGGCAAAGAACATAGCAGCAAAAGACCTAAGTCCTCATCATCATACTTCACCTCCATCGACACTAGGTCGGCGACGATCTTCTTGAATTCAGCGATGTGGCTCATCACTGAATCCTCCTCCTTCATCTTCAGGGTGAACAGCTTCATCTTCATCTGCATCTTACTGGTTAGATCCTTGGACATACAGATCGATTCCAGTTTCAGCCATAGTTCTGCAGCAGTTTTCTCTTTCAGACACTCCTGCAAAATATCATTATGAAGATGCAACTGAATTAGGGCGAGCGCCTTCTGATCCTTGCGGATCTCTTCTGGAGTCCACTCGGCCTTCCTCTTTCTGAAACTATCCAGCGCCTCATCATAGTCATGAGTCTGCGCCAGAATCCCCCGCATCTTGACTTGCCATAGCGAGAACCGCGTGTCGTAGTTCAGCAGCGGAAGATCGAACTTCATCGACGTCGTCATGAACCCTAACAGCAACCAAAGCTCTGGTACCACTTGTTATGAACGACGTATAGGAATATAAAGTAAAGAATCAAGCCACAGAGGAGATACACGATTTAACGTGGAAAACCCCTCCGATGTGAAGGGGAAAAACCACGGGCACCAGCCAGCAACAATCTCACTATCTCAAGAGTTTTGGGTTACACGCCTATGACGGCTTACAAGAGAATCAAGTCTCCACGAAACCCTAGCAAGGGTATATATACCGTACCGTCAGAAGCTTGGCCTATATCCTGGAGTGAATTTGGAACAACTCCAACAAATACTACCTTTCACTTCACAAATCCTATAGGTTCAAATGTCGAATTAGATCAGTTGTAGAAGAAATTGAGATCACTATCCCAAAGTGATACGAGCGGTACCTAAATCTAGATGTGGAAAATTGCAGTTTTGACATATCCTAGTGTTACATGTACAGATATTTATGAATGATTAAAAGGAGCACGCACACAGATAATTATAAGCCTAGAAACTGTAAACCAAATATAATTACCGTTTTTCGCTTCACAGGAACGGCTTCACAATTGTCAATAGCACGCCGATAGATATAGTTGCGCAAGGGCTTGACTGTGTCCCGTGCCGCGACAAAACCAAAAATCTTGGCTCGACCAGGACGGCTATGTTGATAACCAGCAATCTTAACATCAACGAATTGAATCAAGTCCATCGGAAGGCAACAACATTCCTTTAAGCAATCCTCAACATTGGTCAAACTGACTGCTAAAAATCGATGCTAAAACATATAATGTGTATAGAGTGCCAGCTAGTTTAGAATATATGATATATGGGACGAAAGGGGGAAGCAGAAAAAGATACTTACTTTCAGATTTATCATTGAGATTATATTCTGAATCAAATAAATGCCTTCCACTTTTGAATGGAGGGAAAATCATCGTTGGTGAAGGCCCACGAAGTTTAGTTTCTGGATTTGCAAATACCAAATCAGATTGCTCGTCATGGTCCCAACTAGCCCTTGGAAAATTATCGACTATAAAAGGGCTACACATCCCTACACCAAATAAAATATCATTAAAATCAGCACAAAAAAATGCAATCCCATACATGAATTGTTCCAACAAACATGTAGTATGTTGAAATCAGTTGTAATTCACGTGGCAGTATACAGACATATGTATAAAAATTACAGATATTTTTTTGAACGTAAAAATTACAGATATTAAATTCTCTTATTTATACCAAGGTGTTGTGGATAGGTTATGATGGGGTGAAGGTTATAATCGTGGGAATCTATGGGATGTTTTGAATGTACAAAATGAAAGTTTAAGCTTCTTATAGGGAAAACATATTAAACCATGAGCATACACTTATTTGTTTATTATGTCTTAAATCAAGTTCAGATATAAAAAAGAACCAAACTGTGATGTCTGAACCGCTGCAACATAGGAAATAGTTCATGCAACATTGCGAAGCAATATTCGCAATATTTTACAAATAAAGGAGAAAGAACTAAGATTTTGACAGAAGAGGTGGTTCTACGATGCCAAATCAGGTCCTCTACAGCAACTCAGTAGATGTTTTCTTTCCTACGAAATTCCTGTTAGGAATATTATATTATTTAAAATATTTTTTATTTTCTGAAGTGATGAAGAAGCTAACAAAAGCAGTCGAATCCACAAGCATATAGTTCAATGAGCCCAGACATCACTTCACGCATTGACGAAGTGTTAATGGTGCTACAGGGATGGATTTTCAGAATTCAGTCCCTAAGCATTTTGATACAAATTTCCAAAGCCCACTGCCCAAGAACGACCCCCACAAGGAGAAATCTTGTAACTGTCTAATTATGTTAAGATCGAAAGATTCGTTTCAATGTTATAAGATTTTGTGAATGATTTTCTTTGATAAAAAGAATTCGGCATTACCAAACTACATACAGGTGATTTTTGAGTTTTTACCTTGATTCCCGTAATCGTCCCCTTCTTCGCTACCGCTGTCGTTGACAAACCATTCATCGTCAGCATCCATGGCAGAAGACTTGGGTGAATCCTCGCCGCAGCGCGGAGAATATGGCCGCTTCTTGCCGCTGCCAGCGCCAAGGGTCTCCGCCGATCCGCTTCCGCCTCCTTCAATCTCCATCGCTCGTCGGTTGCTTCTCGTTCTCGGTATCCTGTACAAGCACTAGAGGCCTAGATGAGGGTGGTGTGGTAGTAAAGGAGGCTAGACCTAGATCCAGGCAGCTAGCGCCGGATGTCCGGACGCGTTCAAGCGCACCACCACGCCCCATCTCGTCCCTACGCAAGAGAAGCGCGCCCGCCATGCTCGCGTAATAGGAGCGCGCCTGCATAATAGGAGTGCGCCTGGGTAATAGGAGTGTCGTTACCCCCAGCCGTGCTGTAATAGAAACTGGAGAGCGCCCGCCGTGTCACCTGCGACATCCTCGTCCCCGCTGCGCCTCGCCCAGCCACGCCCCTTTCCGCGCCGCGCCCACCGTCCTCCGCCACGCTCCGCTCCCATCTTGTCTCATGTCATTGCAACGAATGCAACATTTAGATCTATTTTTGTAACATCTAGATGAAACACTTGCAACATACGTCTGAAACAATTACAACATACGTCTGAAACACTTGCAAAATGCCTTAAAACAATTAAAAGCATATGCAATATCCAGATAAAACACTTGCAATATACTCCCTCTGTCTCTAAATAAATGTCGTTCTCACTTCCCGAGAAAATAACTTTACTAATTTTATAAAAAAAATATTAACATTTATGGTACATAATTAATATCATTAGATAGGTCGTTGAATCTATTTTCATAATAAATTTATTTGGAGATACAAATATTGCACGTATTTTTTTTACAAATCTAGTCAAACTTATGGCAGGAAACCAAAAACGACAATTATGTAGGGACGGAGGGAGTATGCGTGAAACATATGCAACATCCAAATAAAACACTCGCTACACACGTCTAAGAAACTGATGAAATATTTGGAACAGACCTTTACAACATGCGCATATAGCTATTGCAACATATGCAACATCGTGATCTACTTTTGCAACATCGATGTGAAACAATTGCAACATACCTCTAAAACATCTGAAATATACGCTTGCAACTGTACTTTCAGCAAAAACCTGACATGGGCGGGCGGGCGGAGCACTACACAGCGGGGATCTAGCGCTAGGTCACGGTGGAGAAGGAGGATGGCAGCGGGCGGCCAACTGTGCGGCCCCCGGTGAGCGGCTATGCTGCTGAAAGCTCTAGTTTGGTTTTACTGAATTGATAAAACCCTAAGTGCTAACCTAGTTTATCTAAGTGATCATGAGATAGGTAGCACTATTCCAAGTGATGAAGCAATGGTGAAGATCATGATAATGGTGATGCCATGGTGATGATTAAGTGCTTGGGCTTGGAAAAGAAAAAAGAGAAAAACAAAAATCTCAAGGCAAAGGTGAAATTGATAGGAGCTTTTCGGTTTAGTGATCGAGACACTTAGCGAGTGTGATCATATTTAGGATTGATAGCCGTACTATTAAGAGGGGTGAAACTTGTATTGAAATGCGATTATCAAAGTGCCACTAGATGCTCTAACTCATTGCATATGAATTTAGGATCTAGTGTAGTGCTAACACCCTTGAAAATGTTTGTGAAAATATGCTAACACACGTATACAAGGTGATTCACTTGGTGGTTGGCACATTTGAGCAAGGGTGGAGGAGTTGGTGAAGTGAAGGAGGTGATTATGTCGACAAAATATCATCGGCAGTCCTCCGAGGGGTATCCCACAAAGGTAGATTGATCGACAAAGGTGCGCGTAATCAAGAACAAGAAGGCAACAGAGACACAAGAGTTAGACAGGTTTAGGCCATCAGCGCGACGTAATACCCTACTCCTGTGGTCTGTTGGATTGTATTGGCTATCGTATGATATTGCGTGTCTTTGGAGGGGGTCCCTGCCCGCCTTATATAGTCTGGGGGCAGGGTTACAAGTCGGTTAGATCTAGGAGATAACCGGAAAGTAATAATAGATTACAGGAATCATAGGATCATACGTATCCTAACAGATCTTGTAGTATCTTTAGGATATCTTCCTGGTGTCTTGCGGGATGCGCCGAGCAGCGCCGTGCTCCTCAAGGCTTCATCTTGTGGGCTGGGCCACCCCTGGGAGCGTAGCCCATGTGGTCTGCCGTGGGTATCCGAGGTCGTACCCCCCATAGCTAGTCCCCAAGCGCCCTGTATCTGTTGTGCAATGCTATTTTGAGCTTGTTCGAGCAGGTGTGAACAAAGCCGAGTAGTCAGACTCATGGTCCGACCACCGTGATGAGTTGTCGAGCAGTTATGAACCCTCGTTGAGCAGTTGCGAACCATCGCCGAGCAATTGCAAACCATCGCCGAGTAGTTGTGAACCGTCGATGAGCAGTGTATCCCAAGTAAGGCTTGCCATAAGGATGTGAGGAGCTCAAGTTCAAAATCGAAAATTTCCTCGCAGTGGACCAAGTGTGCCCACTTAGAGTCCAACCACGAGAAAGGGAGACAGTCTTCTTTAACTTCAGGAGGCGCGAAGTCTTCCAGAATAAAACAAACACACTCACCGTGAGGTGAAGTGTGCCCACTTAGTCTCCGAGCCTGACAGTAGGTGATGTAGTCACATGGTGCCAGGGTCCAAAGTAGAAGAAAAGCAGAAGACCAGCCGAGCAGGCAGCCAGTCCCTAGGCGTAGCCCCAAAATGAGAAAAGCACATTCACCGCAAGGTGAAGTGTGCCCACTTAGTCCCCGAGCCTGACAGTAGGTGATGTGGTCAGGTGGTGCTAGGGTCAGAAACAATAGTCAATGGAAGATAGACCCTAGTGTGGTGAGGAATGAAATCATATTGATGACGCAGTCCCCAAGCCACAAGTGGAAATCTTGGAGAAAACAAATCGTGGAGAAAAAACCAGAGTAATGGTTGTACAGTAGTGGTTACTGAGCCTTAATTAATTGCGGCGAAGTCGGCGAATATTCGGCGAGCAGTAACAAATTGCGGCAAAAAATGGGCGATACGGGCTGTAGTTGCGTGAAAGCCCAGACAACAGCCCATGTATGCCACTCTGGAGAATTCAAAGGGGTGCAAATCGTGGAGCGGTTTCCCAAAAACCCTTGAATGCGAAGAGTCGGGGGCTGGTGCTTTATAAATGCGCTGCCACGCCCCACGCTCCCACCTTTGCCACTTTGCCATTTTGTCTTCCTCAGCCCTAGCGCTTCCTGATTCACATCCACGCGCGCTTTCGCCGCCAATCCCAAACCAAACCTGAGAGATGGCACCGAGGAGGGGAGTTGGAAACCTAAAGAAGGCGGCCACCGGAGCTAGAGGTGATAGTGAGTGGGTGTCGTCGCTCATGGGGGAGGCGGAGATCAACAGGATGGTTGAGGCGGGCGTTTTTCCTGATCGTGTCACCGCTGGATGGCGGTCGGTGTGGCAGAACCGCCCAAAATAACGTACTTACGGAGGCGCTCATCTTCCACTAGACACTAAGCACCCCGAAAGCAAGCTACAGCGGGCGGTATCCATCGGGCACATCCCGAGGGAGAGCCCAAAAGGTCCACATTTTTCCCCAATGATCTAATAATGAGAATGAGTTACAATACTTATCCATTTCATACATCCAAAGTTCTTTAAAATTACATTATTACATTACCAAATGTAAGAGTGCGAAATCATAAACAGCGGAATGAAGATAAACATCGAGAAAATAGCTATCGATAGTATGCAAGGATTCCATCTGTGCCCACCAGAAGAATCCTTCACACAAAGGTGAAAGGATCAAAATGCCCAAGAGGGGGGGGGGTGAATTGGGCTAATTCTAATTTTTTTTGCAATAATTAAGTCCTATGGTTAGCCCAATTAACCCCTTGTAACACCCCCGGTGTTTATCACTAGTTAAGCAAGGGGTTTGAGCTCAAACATGACATGTCAAGTGGTAATCAAGGTGTCAAGATCAAATCTACATGATGGAGCTCCAACTTAAACTTGGGCCACGCACAATTGCTTACATATGGACCCTTGTTAAGATTTTGCAAGTGTAATGCTAAACATGCTTCTTCCATGTACATTACATCCACATGCATCCATCTAGACCCGTGGAAAAGTTTCATGAAGTTTGGAATCAAAAAGTCACATGAAATGATAAGTCACATCTTTGCATGAATTGCTTTATCAAGTGGATGGAAACCTATGAAGTCAACCAAACCTTGGTACCTTGCTCAAACAACTCTACTTGCACTCATGAACAAATGTTATGAAGGGTTCATGTTGAGCAGGTGGCTAGAAAATGCTCTAATGGATCAAAAAGGATAAAATAAGCTTCATTGTGATCCTATTTTGGTCAAAGTAGAACAGTAGGTTCTATACCAATTTTGAGGTTGGACCTTAAATGAAAGTTGTAGTCCATATCATGTAGAACAAACTTGATTTTTGGACTAAGAGCTAGATCAGCATGGAAGTAAGTCAAATCGAGGTCACAAGATCGAATTTGCTGTGGTTTTCAACACTTAGAATTATTCTAAGTCTGGAGTTTCGCTAAGCAACGACATTGGCATTCCGCGTTCTCCGAAATTCGTTAAGCAACTTGAGTTGGTCCAAAAATAAAAGTTGAAGGTTACATGATGGAGATGAGCATGTATAAAGATGGCACTCGTTGGACTTCGTTTTGAGCATCAATTTGGGCTTTTGTTCATCGCTGTCAACACACTGACACTGTTAATTTAGAGCTTAATTACCTACTAATCCATAGCTCTAATGGTCTTGCTTCCTTAATACAAGTAGAAGAGCATTATGAGGACAGCAACTTTTCTAAAGGCGCCAAGGTCCGAATCTGCACCGAATATGCCGAAAACGGACTCCAAGTTGGGCACAGCAACGCACGCCACGTACTCGATGAATTGACTTCGTGGTAACCATGCCGCCGAGCGCGCCCCACCATGCCGACGCGTGCACCTGCCTCCCGGTTGCACCCAGGCACCCTACTTGAGTAAGCATCGAATCCCAGCGTGCTCGCCCTCACTCCCTCTGCCCTCCCCCGGCGCTCTCTCGCTCTTGGTGCCATGCTCGCGTGCGCTGAGCACGGCCACGTCCGCCATGGCCGGCTGGCCGAACTCACCACGCCACATCTCCACTGCCTCGAGCTTCCTTGTGTCCATCCGCATGCACCACCGGCTCCGCCGCCCTCTCCTTGGCCTCTCGAGTCCCTCCCCGGCCCTTCTTCACCGCCGTGGCGCGCTACCACCGGTGCCATGGCTGCCGCGGACGCATGTGAGCCGACGGCCCATGGGAGCTCCCCTGCAACTTATCCGACGCCGACGACGACCACAACCGCCTGAATCACGAGCGCCGGCGACGCTGCTCTGTTCCGGCCAGGTGAGGAAGAAGAAGGACCACGCGCATGAATATGATGTTCTCCAGGGGGTTAAGTGAATAGACAGTGACTCTTGTGAATAGTGCCAGAAAGGATTCATTTGTTCGTATTTAATATAGGTTTTCTGCAAGGACCCCAGTGCAAGATTTAGATTCCTTTTCTTTTGATTTTGGCAGATTTGAATGCTCCACTTTGAAAATTCATAGTAATTTGTAGAAGAATCGTAAAATAGTAAATAAGGACTTTTTGGAATCCTTGTGAAATTGTCTATGCATTAGATCTATAATATGGCATTCTTGAGTTTAAAGTTTCTGCCGTAAAAATAGATTTATGCAGGTTAGGGTTTGAATGCTAGTCTTAATTGTCTTTTTCATAACTGTAGTTTTTATGCTCAAATAAATGTGAAATTTTTGTGGAGTGCTACTAAGGTGATTGTTGTTGTCTGGTAAACATTTCAGGAGTTTAGGATTTATAGTTTAAGAATTATAAAAATAACAAATGCCTTGTATTGCTTTGCTTCTACTCTGAACAGTTCTGCATGTTTGAATTAATTGGCTCAGTTAAGTTATGAATCATGACTTGGTGAAAATACATGAGTTGTAGTACTTTTCTTAATATTTCCAAAAAGTTAAATATCATGATTTTTGGTTAAGTAGATCTTGAGTTATACTTGCTTAAATCTCTGTGGCTGTTTCTGCTCAAACCCAGAGAGGGTTTCCTTGTTCTTGTTGTGGAGCCTTCTTAGTAGTAGAATTAGCTTTAGGTGTTTACAACAAAGTTGTTTCGAATTTGCTAAGATTTCTAAAAAGTCTAGAACCACATTTATTGGGCATGTATAACTCCATTTATAGCTGTTTAAAGTGGCATGTCAGTTTCTGTCTATGTTTTGGATAGAGATGCAATTATTGGATTAATTGACCCTTATAACTGTAGAATCATCTTAATATGAGAATAAGAAAGTTGTAGGTAACTTCCTAATATTTTCAAAAAGTTATGGGTCATGTTTGTTGGAGGTCTAGAACTCCAGTTATGCTTCTCTGAAGTTTCTATCAGTTTTCTGTACCACTGCTGTTGGGCTGCATTTGCAGTTTTGCTTGTGCAATCATTTTCGTGGTGTAAATGATGTTTGCTATGGTTGTAGTGAATACAAAAGTTGTAGCAAATTTCATGATCTTGCTTGTGTTCAAATTGTAAGGTCATAGGCCAGATAGTGTAGGAGTTACATGACTTTTAAGTCCTCTGTCAGGTTTTGATTGTATTCTGAGCAGATCTGAAAGATGCTAGTGTTTGATCTAGTTAGGATTTGAATCACACCTAGATGATAATAAGGAAGTTGTATATAATTCATGTATATATCTGCTGTTAAAATTTGGTGTCATTTGGCCAAGTAGTTTGTGAGTTATGCCTGTTTAAAGTTGGGTTTCAGATATGGCTGCTCTCTGTCAATTGTGGACCGGTTTCTATAAATGAGTTTGTTTGACTTAGTTAACTTGAGAATCATGCTAAGAGGATTAAATATGAATTGTAGAAAATTTCATAAGCTTTACAGAATGTCTTATTGCATGGCTATTGGAGTTGTATAACTCTAGTTATGATCCTAACATGAAGCTGTTGTTTCCAGTCCATAAATAGACATGCTAGTTGTGGTTGTTTACTCCATGTGTTGCTAAGTGTGGCTTATGCCCTTATTGATGGTCAAGTTATGATACTTGTGACCTTGTTAAACTTGTGTCATGCTTGATGTACTTGCTCTCTAGGGTTAGTTGTGTGATGTTAGTTAAATAGCTATTGGTGTCTATGTTTTGCATAATCTTGTGTTGGTCTTGAATGCTTATGTGAGGCATCTTGTGTTACCATTCATCACATTCATACACGTGCATCTTGCATCTCATTTAGGTACGCTAGATGAACCACGTGGAGGATGTGATGTGGAGCCGAACTCAAAGATTGGGTTTGGTGGATCTATCCCAAAGAGGGAAGGACTAAGCAAGTGCTAGGACCGGAGATGTCACCAAGTCGGTGCAAGCTAACTGAACTGACTTGTGTCGGATCCTAGGCAAGCCCCAGAGCATTTTAAGTCTCCCAGTATTTTACAAATGATTACTTAAGTACTTATGATTGATGCATTACGTTATAAGAGTTGAAGGGAACCACTTGATGCATATAAATTCCTTGTCCAGATATTACACCTTTAACCGGTATAGGTCCAGGATTGAATATATGCTTAGCCATGCTTAGACCGGTAGAAGTCGGGTGATATCCTATCACCTGCGAGATATAGGTGGATACCGAAGCACGGTTGGCCATATTTGCTATCGTGGAAAAGAACCATGGGGTAAAAGTAAATCGAGGCCGGGCGGAGTCTATGTGTAGGTTGACTCATGTGATTCTGTCTGTGTCGATTAAGGACCGTACCATTGTTGGCGCTTCTGACAAGATTGAACACATGCCTATCACTTAGCTGGCCGGATAACTCGTTCCAACTGCGAAGCCGAGTAGCTCAACTCAGGCCGGGACCTGTTCTGTTGTGTGCTTCTTGCGGGGGGCGATCAGACTGAGCCCAAGGGTAGGCTAGGCCTGAACGTCCTAGCATCTGGTGTCCCAGACTGTGTGGCGTGGTACGGACCCGCGAAATGTATACCTGAGTTGTACCAAAGGTGACCTAAGCTGACCGTTGATCTGGTCTGCCTAGGTTTGTGTTAGGAATAAATTCCCAGCTGGTTGAAATCGATTCGAATCACCGTCTCTCCCGGATAGTGAGAAACTTGGCTAGTCCCAACATCATAGTAATTGTATTATGGAATGTGATAGTTCAGATAAACATGGAATTACTATTCCTGCTATGGTTACTATTGTATGCTCTAAAAAGATATACCACATGTTTGGCACATGATAGTTGCTAATCTAGAGATGGATAGTTATAATTAACTTGATGACAGAATTATAATTGTATAATTGAGTTAATCGCTTTTTATGCAAAATATTGTCAAGCTACCTCTACTTATAAAGCCTTGCATACTCCTTGGAGTCAATTTTATTTCTGTTTATGATGGGTAAGTCTAGCTGAGTACATTCGAGTACTCAGGGTTTATCCCACCATGTTGCAGGTGAGGTTTTGGCCTGCTGAAGATGGTGGCTAACCACCGGTGGGCTCGGTGACTCTATATTCACTTCTCATCTACATGCTTTTGTCTGAGGATGTCACTTATGCTAGCAACGTATTTGGAACTTATATTAATGTAATCATTTGAAAGTTATGTTGTTTTCACTAATTGGTTTTGAAACCCAAACTTGTACTTTTAATTGCAAACTCATTGTAATATTATTTCCGCTGCAACTCTATGTATGTGATGTGTATTTGCTTAATCACGCGATCTTAGTTGTGATGTTGATTTACCGAGGTCCTGCGTGACACTCGGCGGCCTACCGGGTTTATATAAGTGAGAGTATGCGCGTGTCAATGTGTTAAGCGGGGACAGCCGTACTTGATCTTGTATAAATTGGGCGGTTCTGTCACAGCTGGTATCAGAGCGAGATTAAGCATAATACTATCATGTATATTGTTTTAAAAACAAAGTTTTGATTTTAAAACTCCTATTTTGACTAAAACTTTAGCTACAGGCAAATTTGTCAAAACTTATTTGCAAAAACTATGCTAGCGACATCCTTCTTTATGCCCAGTTAAGGACCATTAGGTGGCTATCTAAGTACTAACTTTAGGGGATGTACTTTATTGAAATTTTTACTTTCGTCGTCCATACGGCGTGCTATTGTATGGATGCCGTTCACTTGAATGGTAATGTATGGATCAATTGCCTCTCGCCCAGGTAAGTGTGAGTTGTGAGAGCATGACCGTTCAACTATCGGTCTAGGGGAGAGTTAGCTATGGTTACTAGAATATTTATATGTTACCCACATGTATATATGAAGGTACTTAATTGTGGGTATATCTGTTGGGTAGCTATGGATACCGAAGTATATATATCTAGGGATGTATATATGGAGAGTATCTTAGTTTACTGTTTTCATTGTGTACTTAATTATCTCTTATGGGGATGGGCTGCAATGAATTTGCCTGCAGGTACGCTAACCACGAATGCGTAGCTTGAATGTAGCTGACGACTAGCTATATGTCGAGAGAGTACGTGTTATGCCACCGACATAGAACGTGATTGCCACCTTAGGCTGGCAATTTCATGAGGACGAATAGGACGAGCATGCATCATGATTGTGCTTGTGCATCAATATGCTTCCCTCACCTTGTTCTAATACTAAGTAACTTGTGATCAATGTGATGCTTCTATCTTCCTTATGTGAAGCTAGACAAGGTACCTTGTTCCATGCCACTTGAATAGCTGTGCTTGAAGATAGTGTGTAATTAGCTTTGCCTTGTATGTTTGCTTCCAAAGGAAATAGATGACAAGTTAATAGTTAGCAAAAGGTTCACCCCTTTGAAAACTAAATTGCTAATGTAAGTAAAACTTGTTTTGTAAAGATATCCACCTACTCAGTAAAAAGGAAATAAAAGATAACAATACTTTACCACCATGTTTTGCATGATATGTGTAGCAGTGTTGTTGTAGGTGACTACTTGTTAGGTGTGAGCTTTGTGCTTAGAAATAGCCGCTTAAGCTAATTAGATTGAGTATTTCGAAATGCTTGCTTAAGACCAGGATGTAGGTGCGGATGCTCGTTATTTAGGTAGTGCCGTAGTTGTCACCCCTTTTGTCCTCGGTAAGCATACGAGTGTTGAAGAGCGCTATCCTAGAACAACGTCCAAGTTTTGGTAATCTCATGGGTGTCGTTTTCAATTAAGTTCTCTCTTAGGAGCCTGAGCCTGTTCCCGTGGTTGCTGGCCCTTGAGTGTTGCGCTATGAGGACCTTTATCCATGCCTTTGCTTGACCTTAGGCCCAAGTTTAGTTCCCTTGAATACTTGCATGTGTTGTGGTTGTCTCGCTCCTATGTAGGAGAATCTTGCTCAAAAATCCTTGTTAGATCTCATTGCTCCTTCTCCTACAGATGATCTGGTGCAACGCTAATCGCTATCTACCTTGCTTTGGAACCTTTTCCTCATAGATCATGTCATTGTTTTATCAACTGAATCCCTAGTCAGTGCCTTGGCTCTGTCCCTTGAATCTTGTTTATTTTGTCTCCAACTCTTTCAAGTCTCTGGATGTTTATTAGTCTTAATCTCATGTTGCTCCTCGACAAGACCAAATCTTAAGTTAATCATTATCTGGTAATCACTTGGTGGACACAAGGCATATATGGAAATTCAGCAAGAGTCTCCTGCTTAGTTGCCTTCGGCAATTAGGCTATGCTCTCTTGCGCTGTGTTTTAATCTTCGGATCCCCTGCTTGTTGACTCCTAACCTTGTGACTACCTTTGTTTGCTATCCCTCCTTTGCATAGTGCTTGCTCCTATGCAACCTAATTTGTGCCATGTGAGATTTCTTGTGGGTTGTATGTTCAGTAATGGTGCCACGATTAGCGATCTACGATGCCATGATGAAACCGAGAGCCTCCTATGGGTGCACACATAAGGCTATGCTGCTCAGCACGCGCTGGTATCGAGGTTTCTAGTCATGATCCATTGCAGAACTGCACCGATGTGTTATTTTCATGTGAGCTCTTCCTTGGTTATCTCTCCTTATCATGTCAAGAGATCTATATGTCGAACTAGATGCAATAGGATTTCCTTTTGAAGTTGTCCAACGGTTAACCTTTGAAGAACAGGTCACTAACAGGAACATAAATAGACTGCAAGAGATGGTAGGCAAGTGACTCTACTTGACTATCCCTGTAATGACGTCGGTCATCTAGTGAGCAACTTATGTAATTCTCGTTGGATCAGAAAGGTGCACCACACTTAAGGTTGAACAAGTTATCAGGCGGATGATAAATGGACCAGGATATTATGTGCTGTAATAGGTCACCTAGTATATATGAGTTCATGTCCAAGTTCTCAATCTTTAGGTGCATAAGGATCACGTAGACGAACTGACCTTCCTTGGTGTGATCCCTTTCTGCTGACTTCAATGGCAACCATCTATATGCTTCGACCACAATTTTTATTATCAAGAGTGAAGATTTGGAACCTTTTTAGTGTTGAGGGACAACTGATTAGTTACCAGTAGGAAAGTTCGTCTTCAGTTAGGTAACGACTAGTTGGTAACTATGAAGACCAGATCTCACAGAACAATGTTCATCAAGGAAACAGCAAACCTGGCCCTGCAATACAAGTGCTACTTCTTCTCCAAATATGCTATCAAGTCAATTCCATCTTGGACAATCACGTATATAGTGCAAGATGTTGTATCAGCTAAGTAAAGAACTAGAGAAAGCATATCCCTAGTTTCGATCAGCATCATTGTGCCCCTAGGTATCACAAACGGATTTGTTCAAGGCTCTATTGGACGAGGTGCCAGAGAATATTCAGAAACGGTTCCTTATCTATATAGGGATGCCCTCCAGGTGGAATAATGCTTTGTGCCCTGCGAAAACATCCCACCAGTTAAATGCTTGCGCATCGTCGAGTTGGTGTCTAAATCAACGGTTGAGGTTGTTTCCTAAGAGGCATGTAAGGAAAACCCTAGCCTCCATCCTCAGCGAGAAAGCTACCGCGGCTATAAAGGAAGAACGAGAAATTTGTCCAGATTTTGTGGCACTAAACCGGTTATCTTCAAGCCAGGCAATTAGTGACTCAAACTAAGTTGGATTGACCCCAAACTTGGTGATCTCATTCCTTGCTTAGGACCCTTCAATGTCTTAAGTTGGTTTGAGTATTGGTTGAGTAAAACATCAGATTTGAGAGATATCTTGTCGGCTCGGTTTGCTGTCATTTCAGAACAGAGCAGTTTTGGTAGATGAATGGTTTGGATGGTCAAACGGTGTCCGGTTGAGTTGAATTTTGGTGAGTAGTTAGAAGACCCATGGATCTACATGCCCACCAAAATTTGTGCATATTGGAGCACTAGTTTGTGAAATATGAACAGGACAACTGAAGAGTACATAATCTGTAATTTCTTTGTGACTGCGATCCTCCTTTGCATTAGAAAGTTGTGATTGCACTTGATGCCAAGGTATGTAGTGCGGTCAATAATTGTTGCTAGATAATCCTTTAGATGCCCTTAAGAAGACTCCTTATACCCCTTTGTACCATGTTCTTGGCCTCTTCTATCAGCAATGCGTGAGCAGTCAAGGTGTTCTAGAAGTCAAATTGTGCCCTTGCGATTCAAAAGTAATTGGAAATGTGTCAAACCATAGATTTTTGGATTATGGTTTTTGAGATATTGATTGGCCTAAGAATGGAAGCCTCGACGTCAAATATAGTTTAAGAAGGCTGGTTTTGCTACGATGCAAGTCAATCGAACTTGCTGTGCAACTGCACCACGAAGGCCAATTTGTACTCAACCTGCTTGGTAGTGAACTAGTCCCTAATTTTGTGACTACTTGCAACTTGTGTTGTCCTCCAAGCCTCGCTAACATCCTTCTACGTTAATGGTTCTCCAATGCTGACATGCCTTTGGTACCTTATATGTGTTTTACCCAAGAGGTTGCATCAGATTCAACCTAGATCACTATTGCAACTTGGATCCAAAGGCTCCCTGAGGAACGATCATCGAGAACGTTGAGCCGACAGAGTCAGCTATTACGTTTACCACTTACTCAGCAGACTCAAACCATACAATATTGTTATCAGAGGAAGAGAACTGCACACATGGAACCACTTCAACGAGTATCCTTCAGAAGATTACGATCTAGTGCAAAGTCCATATGGTATGTGTTGTATCCACTAGGGAAGTAGATGCTACAAGTATTTAGTCTACATTTGTATCACTCTTCGTACATCAAGGACGAAGTATGCAGGACAGTGCTATCTTAGATTTCTTCCAATGTAATAATGCTTTATGGACACCAACGAAGGAGATTCTTCAGACAACATCTTACAACGAAGAACAAGTATCAGAAGGTGTCATGACCAAATTAGCCTCTCTGATACTCCAAAGTTAAGTAGCCTAATGCTATCATTGATGTTGGAAACTGGATGACAAGTTTCTCTTCCCTTAAAAAGTCTTTCGCACCAAATCTCGGGACGCGATTCCTTTAAGGGGGGGAGGGCCTATAACACCCCCGGTGTTTATCATTAGTTAAGCAAGGGGTTTGAGCTCAAACATGACATGTCAAGTGGTAATCAAGGTGTCAAGATCAAATCTACATGATGGAGCTCCAACTTAAACTTGGGCCACGCACAATTGCTTACATATGGACCCTTGTTAAGATTTTGCAAATGTAATGCTAAACATGCTTCTTCCATGTACATTACATCCGCATGCATCCATCTAGACCCGTGGAAAAGTTTCATGAAGTTTGGAATCAAAAAGTCACATGAAATGATAAGTCATATCTTTGCATGAATTGCTTTATCAAGTGGATGGAAACCTATGAAGTCAAACAAACCTTGGTACCTTGCTCAAACAACTCTACTTGCACTCATGAACAAATGTTATGAAGGGTTCATGTTGAGCAGGTGGCTAGAAAATGCTCCAATGGATCAAAAAGGATAAAATAAGCTTCATCGTGATCCTATTTTGGTCAAAGTAGAACAGTAGGTTCTATACCAGTTTTGAGGTTGGACCTTAAATGAAAGTTGTAGTCCATATCATGTAGAACAAACTTGGTTTTTGGACTAAGAGCTAGATCAGCTTGGAAGTAAGTCAAATCGAGGCTACAAGATTGAATTTGCTGTGGTTTTCAACACTTAGAATTATTCTAAGTCTGGTCTAGAGTTTCGCTAAGCAACGACATTGGCATTCCGCGTTCTCCGAAATTCGTTAAGCAACTTGAGTTGGTCCAAAAATAAAAGTTGAAGGTTACATGATGGAGATGAGCATGTATAAAGATGGCACTCGTTGGACTTCGTTTTGAGCATCAATTTGGGCTTTTGTTCATCGCTGTCAACACTGACACTGTTAATTTAGAGCTTAATTACCTACTAATCCATAGCTCTAATGGTCTTGCTTCCTTAATACAAGTAGAAGAGCATTCTAAGGACAGCAACTTTTCTATAGGCGCCAAGGTCCGAATCTGCACCGAATATGCCGAAAACGGACTCCAAGTCGGGCACAGCAACGCACGCCACGTACTCGATGAATTGACTTCGTGGCAACCATGCCGCCGAGCGCGCCCCACCATGCTGACGCGTGCGCCTGCCTCCCTGCTGCACCTAGGCGCCCTACTTGAGTAAGCATCGAATCCCAGCGCGCTCGCCCTCACTCCCTCTACCCTCCCCCAGTGCTCTCTCGCTCTTGGTGCCATGCTCGCGTGCGCTGAGCACGGCCACGTCCGCCATGGCTGGCTGGCCGAGCTCGCCACGCCGTGTCTCCACCGCCCCGAGCTTCCTCGTGTCCATCTGCGTGCACCACCGGCTCCGCCGCCCTCTCCTTGGCCTCTCGAGTCCCTCCCTGGCCCTTCTTCACCGCCGTGGCCGCTGCGGATGCGTGTGCACATGGCTAGGCCAACCTGGCCCGCCTCTGGCCTAACTAAGTGGCCACACATGGGTGTGCAGGCCCGTGGGAGCTCCCCTGCAACTTATCCGACACCGACGACGACCACAGCCGCCTGAATCACGAGCGCCGGCGACGCTGCTCTGTTCCGGCCAGGTGAGGAAGAAGAAGGACCACGGGCATGAATATGATGTTCTCCAGGGGGTTAAGTGAATAGACAGTGACTCTTGTGAATAGTGCCAGAAAGGATTCATTTGTTCGTATTTAATATATGTTTTCTGCAGGGACCCCAGTGCAAGATTTAGATTCCTTTTCTTTTGATTTTGGCAGATTTGAATGCTCCACTTTGAAAATTCGTAGTAATTTGTAGAAAAATCGTAAAATAGTAAATAAGGACTTTTTGGAATGCTTGTGAAATTGTATATGCATTAGATCTATAATATGGCATTCTTGAGTTTAAAGTTTCTGCCGTAAAAATAGATTTATGCAGGTTAGGGTTTGAATGCTAGTCTTAATTGTCTTTTTCATAACTGCAGTTTTTATGCTCAAATAAATGTGAAATTTTTGTGGAGTGCTACTAAGGTGATTGTTGTTGTCTGGTAAAATGTTCAGGAGTTTAGGATTTATAGTTTAAGAATTATAAAAATAACAAATGCCCTATATTGCTTTGCTTCTACTCTGAAGAGTTCTGCATGTTTGAATTAACTGGCTCAGTTAAGTTATGAATCATGACTTGGTGAAAATACATGAGTTGTAGTACTTTTCTTTAGATTTCCAAAAAGTTAAATATCATGATTTTTGGTTAAGTAGATCTTGAGTTATACTTGCTTAAATCTCTGTGGCTGTTTCTGCTCAAACCTAGAGAGGGTTTCCTTGTTCTTATTGTGGGGCCTTCTTAGTAGTAGAATTAGCTTTAGGTGTTTACAATAAAGTTGTTTAGAATTTGCTAAGATTTCTAAAAAGTCTAGAACCACATTTATTGGGCATGTATAACTCCATTTATAGCTGTTTAAATTGGCATGTCAGTTTCTGTCTATGTGTTGGATAGAGATGCAATTATTGGATTAATTGACCCTTCTAACTGTGGAATCATCTTAATATGAGAATAATAAAGTTGTAGGTAACTTCCTAATCTTTTCAAAAAGTTATGGTTCATGTTTGTTGGAGGTCTAGAACTCCAGTTATGCTTCTCTGAAGTTTCTATCAGTTTTCTGTACCACTGTTGTTGGGCTGCATTTGCAGTTTTGCTTGTGCAATCATTTTCGTGGTGTAAATGATGTTTTCTATGGTTGTAGTGAATACAAAAGTTGTAGCAAATTTCATGATCTTGCTTGTGTTCAAATTGTAAGGTCATAGGCTAGATAGTGTAGGAGTTACAGGACTTTTAAGTCTTCTGTCAGGTTTTGATTGTATTCTGAGCAGATCTGAAAGATGCTAGTGTTTGATCTTGTTAGGATTTGAATCACACCTAGATGATAATAAGTAAGTTGTATATAATTCATGTATATATCTTCTGTTAAAATTTGGTGTCATTTGTCTAAGTAGTTTGTGAGTTATGCCTGTTTAAAGTTGGGTTTCAGATATGGCTGCTCTCTGTCAATTGTGGACCGGTTTCTGTAAATGGGTATATTTGACTTTGTTAACTTGAGAATCATGCTAAGAGGATTAAATATTTATTGTAGAAAATTTCATAAGCTTTCCAGAATGTCTTATTGCATGGCTATTAGATTTGTATAACTCTAGTTATGATCCTAAGATGAAGCTGTTGTTTCCAGTCCATAAATAGACATATGCTAGTTGTGGTTGTTTACTCCATGTGTTGCTAAGTGTGGCTTATGCCCTTATTGATGGTCAAGTTATGATACTTGTGACCTTGTTAAACTTGTGTCATGCTTGATGTACTTGCTCTCTAGGGTTAGTTGTGTGATGTTAGTTAAATAGCTATTGGTGTCTATGTTTTGCATAATCTTGTGTTGGTCTTGAATGCTTATGTGAGGCATCTTGTGTTACCATTCATCACATTCATACACATGCATCTTGCATCTCATTTAGGTACGCTAGATGAACCATGTGAAGGATGTGATGTGGAGCCGAACTCGAAGATTGGGTTTGGTAGATCTATCCTGAAGAGGGAAGGACTAAGCAAGTGCTAGGACCGGAGATGTCACCAAGTTAGTGCAAGCTAACTGAACTGACTTGTGTCGTATCCCAGGCAAGCCCCGAAGCATTTTAAGTCTCCCAGTATTTTACAAATGATTACTTAAGTACTTATGATTGATGCATTAGGTTATAAGAGTTGAAGGGAACCACTTGATGCATATAAATTCCTTGTCCAGATATTACACCTTTAACCGGTATAGGTCCAGGATCGAATATATGCTTAGCCATGCTTAGACCGGTAGAAGTCGGGTGATATCTTGTCACCTGCGAGATATAGGTGGATACCAGAGCATGGTTGGCTATATTTGCTATCATAGAAAAGAACCATGGGGTAAAAGTAAATCGAGGCCGGGCGGAGTCTATGTGTAGGTTGACTCATGTGATTCTGTCTGTGTCGATTAAGGACCGTACCGTTGTTGGCGCTTCTAACAAGATTGAACGTATGCCTATCACTTAGCTGGCCAGATAACTCGTTCCAACCGTGAAGCCAAGTAGCTCAACTCAGGCCGGGACCCGTTCTGTTGTGTGCTCCTTGCAGGGGGCGATCAGACTGAGCCCAAGGGCAGGCTAGGCCTGAACGTCCTGGCATCTGGTGTCCCAGACTGTGCGGCACGGTATGGACCCGCGAAATGTGTACCTGAGTTATACCAAAGGTGACCTAAGGTGACCGTTGATCTGGTCTGCCTAGGTTTGTGTTACGAATAAATTTCCAGCTGGTTGAAATCGATTCGAATCGCCGTCTCTCCCGGATAGTGAGAAACTTGGCTAGTCCCAACATTGTAGTAATTGTATTATGGAATGTGATGGTTCGGATAAACATGGAATTACTATACCTGCTATGGTTACTATTGTATGCTCTAAAAAGATATACCACATGTTTGGCACAGGATAGTTGCTAATCTAGAGATGGATAGTTATAATTAATTTGATGACAGAATTATAATTGTATAATTGAGTTAATCTCTTTTTATGTAAAATGTTGTCAAGCTACCTCCACTTATAAAGCCTTGCATACTCCTTGGAGTCAATTTTATTTCTGTTTATGATGGGTAAGTCTAGCTGAGTACATTCGAGTACTCAGGGTTTATCCCACCATGTTGCAGGTGAGGTTTTGGCCTACTGAAGATGGTGGCTAACCACCAGTGGGCTCGGTGACTCTATATTCACTTCTCATCTACATGCTTTTGTTTGAGGATGTCACTTATGCTAGTAATGTATTTGGAACTTATATTAATGTAATCATTTGAAAGTTATGTTGTTTTCACTAATTGGTTTTGAAACCCAAACTTGTACTTTTAATTGCGAACTCATTGTAATATTATTTCCGCTGTAACTCTGTGTATGTGATGTGTATTTGCTTAATCACGCGATCTTGGTTGTGATGTTGATTTACTGAGGTCCTATGTGACACTCAGCGGACTACTGGGTTTATATAAGTGAGAGTATGCGCGTGTCAACGTGTTAAGCGGGGACAGCCGTACTTGATCTTTTATAAATTGGGCGGTTCTGTCACACCCCTTGTGCCTAGAAAGTGTTTCTATTGATCTACCGCACAAAAGTTAAGCAACCTAAGTTCCAATCCTACTCTAGCATGGCAATTCTATGAATGTAAATGGCAAGAATTGAATTGCTCAAAGTAAATGCTCAAAGTAAAGTGAGAAGGAGGAACGCGGTGATGTTTTGCCGAGGTATCGGAGAGTCGCCACTCCCCACTAGTCCTCGTTGGAGCACCCACGCAAGGGTGTAGCTCCCCCTTGATCTGTGCAAGGATCAAGTGCTCTCTACGGGTTGATTCTTCGACACTCCGTCATGGTGAATCACCCACAACCGCTCACAACTTGAGTTGGGTCATCCACAAGCTCCGCCGAATGATCACCAAGCTCCCAATCACCACCAAGCCATCTAGGTGATGGCGATCACCAAGTGTAACAAGCACGAACTCTCACTTGACCATGACAAGCCTAATGAGAAGGGTGGATGCACACTTTGCTACTCTTGATCTCACTAATGAGGGCTCTCTTTGGGATTCTCAAATCTCAATCACCTCACTAAAACCTTGCTCTTCTTGGCACTCACAAAGGTGTTTCTCAGCTGTTGAAATGAGCAAAAGTACCCCCACACATGAATGGAGGAAGTATTTATAACACCGGCTGAAAAACGAACCATTATGTGCCTCTGTGGGGTGACCGGATGCTCCGGTCAGTTCACCCCGAATTCCAGTGATCAAATAGTGACCGGACATGTCCGGTCGTGATTTTCCCTCTCTGGAACCTTACTAGAGTCGATCGGACACTAGCCCTCAGCGTCCGGTCACTCACCTCTCAGTGTCTGGTCACTTCTAGATGATTTCACCTTGATCAAATAAACTGACCGGACTCTGCGCCAGCGTCCGGTCACACCGAAGCTAGCATCCGATCAGTATTTGACCCTCCATTCACTTCCAACTCTTGATCATATGTGAATGAAGTTTGCTCCAATGGATCTAAGGGCTATTTTGGAGCTACCTAGTGCTAGATTTAGCAAGTGTGCACCACACTTACTCACTAGACTCACCTAGGTCAAGCTACCCGTCCATACCCCCCTTAATAGTACGGCCAAAGGAAAAACAAAGTCCTAAACTACTCTAAGTGTCTCTTCAACACCAAACGACACTTAGAACTAGTCCATCCTTAACCTTGTCGCCCATCCTTTAAAAACCAAAATGATTTCCATCGTAGGGGCTTGACCACCATGATAGCCCAATCGATCTCCATTACCATGACCTAACTTAATTGCCTCTGCAAAACACATGTTAGTCATAGTAATCACTGAAACACAACTAGGGGCCTAGATGCTTTCAATCTCCCCCATTTTGGTGATTGATGACAATACCACCTCGAGTATGTGAAAGAGTTGAGGTTTTTAACATGTTTGGTTCATATAAGCTTTTGACAATAAGAACAAAAGAGTTAGGCAAGCTTATATGACCCAAGCCAACATGATGTACTCAAAAGATATGAAATAAGCAAGAGTACAAGTAATAAAGCTCATTTGCATCAGAGTAAAACATGGAAGCAAAGCAAATGAGCATAACACAAGTGATATGACATATAAATAATTCAAAGTAGAAAGCACACATGTCATATATCACGATCACGTAGATATCACTATCACATAAATATAGTTTGATGCATAAAAGTAAACACACGAATGCATAATAGTGTATCACACATAAAACTCCAAATGTAGTAAATAATATAATAGATAAACTAAGCTCCCCCTAGATATGTCGCTCCCCCTAAGGCTAACATACTTGATCCCTCTCCCCCTTTGGCGTCAAACACCAAAACCTACGGGGCGGTCGGTGGGGCTGCAGCGGACAAGTCGGGCACTGAGGTACGAGGAGCAAGCTAGAACTGTGTGCCATCATCATCTGACCCTGAGCTCTGAGCTGTCTGACCCTCTATAGCTAGAAGCGATGCTGAAGCGGTCTGGGTTGAATCAGGGACTGGAGCGGTCATAGACTTTAGGTATCACTGAAGTAGGCGGCTCTGATGATACAACAGAAGAAGGGAGCGTCTCTGTAGTCCCGATAATAGGTGCAACTGTAGAAGGACCTGGGACATGCAAATATGGTAGAGTAGGCTACCCTGTCAACTCACTAAAAGTTGCTCCAAGACTCTTAGAGACTGAGGTATCTAGCACTATCAGCGAGGAAGTCTGAGCTGGTGTGAATCCCATCTGAAGAGGTGTGAACTACGGGGCTAATACTGGCGAGGCAAACCACTGGGACACCTACTCTGTAGGTGAAGCAAACTGTGTTGGTGGCTGTCCTTGACTCTGAAGCCCACTAGGCTGTAAAGCTGGAGTCATAGAAGTGGTGGCAGTCTGACCAAGCTGGGGTGAAGGCTGTGGCGTTGGAACCCCAATAGCTGTCACAACATGCTGCATAAACCCAAGTAGCTGCTACTGCATGAGAAGCTACTGCTGATGCATGGCCTGCTGCTGCTGCTGTATGGCCTGCTGCTGCCGTAGAAACTCATCCTACCGAGTCTAAAACTGTGCAAAAGTAGTGGCAGTCTCCTGAGCCTGGCGAGCCTGATCCTGCCTCATCCGCTCAAGTATGGCAAGTAGAGCGGGGTTTGTCTGTGGTGCAGGTGGAGCTGAACTGGAGCTACCGGCCTCATGGTCTTGTCGACATGGAGGCATTTGAGGAATGTCATGATAGTCCTCATCTAAGCTGTCGCTGGGGTCGCTCTCGACCTTCCCCTCCTGCTGAGCATCAAGCTGCTCCTCTTCTATAGCTGCTATGCCCCTGATAGTATCATCCTGCTAGGCTACAGTCTCTGGCACCTCTAGACAACAGCGTGGCTGGCTAGGTGCACTCGGTGTACTATGTCGGATCATCTAAGTTAGGTTGTATGCAGGGAACTCTGTAGTAGCACCACTGTACTCTGCTAGCATTTTAGGTGGTCTCACTGTAACTGCTCTATGAATAAGAAATGTGATCCGGTGAGCATAGGGCAACTAACGGTGACCTCTGAACCCCTTAGCAATAGTATCCTCCATCTCTGATAGAAGGAGATCCCAAATGTCAAACATAGTCTGTTGCATTAGAGAGTTTAGAAGCCATAACTGAATGTGAGTCAAGCCTTCGCAATACCCCATCCTCGAAAGTAGTGTCCTCCTCATAATAGCATCAAGTACTCTAGCAGTAGGAGTGAGATCACTGGGTGTCCTGCTCAACCCCTCACCGAAAGACTCTGTGAAGCACTAGCGGACTAGATCTATAGGGAGCACAAGACCGCTGTGAGGGTGTCTAGGAGGCACTGTCTGTCCATAGCAAACCTCATGTAGCCGAACAGGCTCCTCCTAAAGCCTGTGAATCTCTCTGACCCTAGTGCTCGTCAGCCTATAATCTCTACCTCTGAAAGCAAAGTGAATGAATCTATGCTGTGGGTCAATCTAGAGTGAAGCATAGAACTAACGGACCCAAGATGGAACATATAAGCCTATTTGTCCAAGTAAATCTGTCAGCCCTAGCAGGTAAGATAGGTAAGGGCGAATATGCTTTCCAGCTACTGCTACAATGGACTCAATGTTGCACACCCTCTGAGATCTGAATACTGTCCCACTGTTAAGATATGCATTATAAAAATCTTCCTACAAAGGTGTGTAGAAACCCTCTAAAGCACGCTCATCCCGCCTTGGTGGAAACCACTACTCAAAGTTCACAAATCTGAGCTGCTGAACCTACTTGGCCGTGGTGGCCCTCAAATCCAAGTGGGTCACTGGAGGCAGACCCTGTGGTCTAGGTGGTGGACATGAACCCCTCTGTTGTGTCTCTGACCTCAGTGTGACTAGAGCACGGGTGCGACTAGAGCGGCGAAGCTATGGCTGAGGTGCCTGCTCTGTCTCCTTGGCCTGCTCTCCCTCCTGAGTCTGCTCTGCTGGCTGTGGCTACTGCTATGACTCCCCCTAAGGCTGACTCTCATCCAAGACAACTCGCCGTCCCACAACCATGATAGTCCTAGCTGGACCACCATGATGGCGCTCAACCTGCTCTAGTGCAGCCCTCGTAGATGGAGAGAGCTGATCTGTGATCTAGACTCCACTCCTAGCACCTCCTGCCTCTGCACGCTCTGCTACTGCTACAACTACGGCTGCTCTAGCTGTATCTGCATCTAGATACTTCCACTTCTTTGTTGCAAGCTTCTTCATCGCCTTGCCTTTTGTATCTATAGGCTAGCGAGGCAGGGGCCTCGGATCCTCATCACTGGGACCACCTCCAACATTCTTGACATGAGCCATCTGATTGATCTGAAAACAACAACTACCGCCGATGAAGATCAACTGCCAATTGTCACTTCTGAGGCTTGGCCTCGATCCGCACTCGTGAGCTTGGACCTAAGTTGACTGACAACTGCAAATAGGACCACAACGGCACCGACTCACTGCACGATAGAATAGATAGGATATACAAATAATTACAATATATCTAAAGATGCAAAACCCTAAAAAAGCAAGCAATTAGGTATGAAATTAGAACCGAGGGCTTGCTACCTGACGAACTGGCAATCCAAAAAGAAGAGGAACGATAATCGGGGAACCACTGGGGGCAATGCGAGGCTAGGGTTCTAGCAAAGTGCCACGGCCAAGCAATGCAATGTAGGGCAGTGGATTAGGCACGGTGTGGAGCAATGGCACGGTGGCAGAGGCCCTAGGGCTCGGGCGATGCTAGAGCATGACGCAGGCGAAGCTATGGCGCTCGATGGTGCGGCACGGTGGCACGCGGGCAGCGCTAGCGCAATAAGGCGGTGTTGGTGCAGAAGTGGGGTGAGCGTGGTGGCGTGGGAGCAGGGCGCTGCTTTGGCGTGGGGACGGCGTCACGGGGCGCAGCGGCGGTGCTGGCATGTCTGTGCGGGAGCGGCGCAGAGTGGAGCACGGGAGGTGGCACTGGAGGATGGCGCAGTGGCTCGGAACGGTGATATCTAATGAACCTACTGTAAAAATCTCATAGCTATATCTATCACCAATTTGCCACAAAAATTCCTACAAATATTAATCTACATAATACTAAGCTCTCTAGTTTGAATTTATGAACCTATCATTAACACAGCTAACTGTAAACTAACTACACTAACAGATAGATGACATTTTTGTGAACCTAACAAACTTGGTTTCACTATTTTTGGACATCTACAAGATTTACTACAATTTATCAAAGTTCAGCTCAAAACTAAATTGAATAAGCATTTATTAATGCATTGGAAAATAGAAAACCAAACTTCAAACCTCAGCCCACTAACCGCAGCGTGGCCCACAACCGTGCGACACGTGCACCACCAGCGCGGCCCAAGCAGAGGCGTGGCCTAGCCGAGCGATGGGAAGGCCCACGCGCGATGGCCGTTTTGCGGGAACACCCCTAACCTACCGACAAACCACGCTGAGGTCCACGGTACTATTTCTATAGACAATTATCTTATGAATATAACCCTCCCCTTTTCCTTCTTTACCACGGCCAAGTCCCCCAGCACCCACGCGTGCACCGGCATGGCAGCGCTGGCATCGGGCGGCTATGCCGGCCACATCCGACCCTCACAGCCCTATCTAAGGAGCCGATGCTCACCTCGACATCAACTCGAAGCGGTGGGAGGCGAGACGGTGAATGGAGATGCTGCCCTGAGCTCCCTCCATGGCGCCAGACTCCTCCCTGTGATGGCGGTGCATTCCTATGAGCCAAGGCATAGACAACGTGAGCAAGCTCAAGGATGGGCAACAACAACTCACCCCGAACCTACCGGTCGTGGTGGCTTGACCAGAGACTGACCGAGCGAGCCAGGCCATGCACGCACAGCAAGCCTCGCGATGACGGTGATGGCACGACTACAGTGGCAGAGCTAAGCAGGCAGTAGCAGGGCAAAATGGGGTGTGCACAGGATAGAGTGGAGCAGGGCGAAGGTACAGTGCTAACGAATTAGACAGAGGTGGACGGGGCTAGGGGAATTAGACGGGCGCTGCCGTGGAGTCTTAAAGTGACCGACGATGAAGGAACTTCAAATTGGGGCTCGACATTGGCTAGCAGTAGCAGTGGAAGTGTTCGGCGCATAGCTAGGTCTCTACTCCATCCTCGGGTGCATGCAATTTCATGGATTTGGCTGACACTGCAAGCTTGCCTCGGTGTGGCCCAGCGACAAAGGAACAGGGAAAGTAGGCAAAGTTAGGCTCGGCACTGTTGTGGCACGATGTGGCCGTCAACTCAAAGCACAAGCGTGCATGGGTGAAAGGGAACAACGAGACATGCACAAGACGCTTGGCCGCATTGCCATAACCCGCAAGCCAACAGCAGCATGACACTGTGCCGCAGTGGACGGCGCTGGTCAAGGGAGGCAACATCGCAGCGTTGATGAGCCAAAGTGATGGCAAGAGCAGGCGGCACTCCCACGCATGGCAAGGTGACATGTGGGTAGAGCCAAGCGTAGCCACGCGCTCATAGCATCGCATAGGCGAGCGTGAGGCGGTAGGGCGGCAGGCGGATGCGACTCAATGTGGGCACCGACACGGCGTAGCGGTGGTAGCATACTGACTAGGACAGCGGGTCCATGGTGATGGTAGTGGTGGTCATGTAGCCAGGCCTACCATAGCGGCGTGCGCGCGCGTGCATGAATCATGGGCTTGGGTGTAGCAGCAGGTGGCCGTGGCTGGTAGCGTGGAGCCAGCGATAGGACCGGCCAGTGCGGTGGCATGCACACGGGTGGGTGGCCAGGGCGCGGCAACGGTAGCAGCTGCGGTGCGACATGCGCGTCGGGTAGCAGGCATGGTGACGCCGAGTGCCGGCACGGTTATCGCGCCTAGACATAGCCACCGTGTCATGCACGCTTTTTAAAGTGTCCCAAAAACTCACCTCAAGGCTTTGATCGCTAAACTAACTATTTTACGCTCAAGATGGCATGTCAAGCTATTAAAACGAACCCTAAACCCATGCCACCACTTAACTTGATCCTCCTATAAAAATTCCCAAACTTTGCTTCGTCGATCCGTTTTCCGACTTAAGAAAATGACTAAGTTTTCGTTCGGATTCGCGTTGAATTCGATTTGCAAGCTATCAAGTATGCTAGCTAACGAATCCCATTCTCGACTGCAAGTATTTCATCATCGCCTACAAAGCTCAAGCTACAAACTTTACCAAAGTTTCATATATGCGTTCTATAACATTTTCGTTCAATAAAAATTCATTTAGGACCCTAAGTAATACAATGCGACATGAACTGTTACATTCGTTTCGTGTTTCAATTGAACATTTCAAGTTCCGTATATTGCTTTACACCTTATATTACACACAATTATACATAAGTATAATGCTCATGCAGTGTTTTAGCCAAAACTATACAGTGTAACATAGAGGGTGTTACAAATCTACCCCTCTAAAATAAAATCTCGACCCAAGATTTCATGTGCCTAGTGTGAGAAGGAGATAGGAAATACATTTTAATGCAACAACTAACTATCAGAATCAGAGAGAAGGTGGGGGTAATGCTTCAATATGTAACTCTCTTGTTCCCATGTGGCCTCATCCTCTGAATGATTTTGCCACTGCACTTTATAGAACTTTACCACACTATTACTTGTCACTCTTTCCTTTTCATCTAGGACTTTGACAGGGTGCTCACACATAAGTCAAATTAGGCTAGAGGGGAAATCCTTCAATTTCCATAGCTTCATCAGGAACTCACAAACATCTCTTCAATTGCGATACATGAAACACATCATGTACCGTAGATAAAATATCGGGAAGCTAGAGACGATAAGCAACTGGACCACACTTCTCCAACACCTGATAAGGACCCACATATCGAGGGGCTAGCTTGCCATGGATACCAAACCGATGCACCCCTCTCATAGGAGACACCTTTAGATACACATAATCTCTAGCTGCAAACTCTAAGGGCCTTCTTCGCTTGTCTGCATAAGCTTTCTGTTGGCTTTGAGCTACCTTCAAGTGACTCCGAATAATGCTTACTTGCTCTCGAGCCTCTTTGATGAACTCAGGCCCAAAGTACCCACGGTCTCCCACTTCAACCCAATTGAGTGGTGTCCTACACTTTCTTCCATATAGAGCTTAAAATGGTGCCATGCGGATACTTTCTTGGTAGCTATTATTGTAAGAAAATTCAGCTAACTTTAGGCATTCATCCCACTTCTCAGGGAAGGAAATGGCACAAGCTCTCAACATGTCCTCGAGCACCTAGTTCACCCTTTTGGTTTGGCCATCAGTTTGTGGATGATATGCGGAGCTTCTGAGGAGACGAGTACCAAGACATTACTGCAGCTGGTCCCAAAAACAAGAGACAAAGACTGACCCTCTATCAGAGATGATAGTAAGGGGAACCCTGTGCAAAGTCACAATCCAGTCAAAGTATATCTGAGCATACATCCTGGCTACATATCTGGTGTCCACCAGGATAAAATGAGCAGACTTAGTTAGACGGTCCACAATTACCCAAATAGAATCATAGCCCTTGGATGTGCGGGGCAAACCCACCACAAAGTCCATGGAGATATCTTTCCACTTCCAAATAGGAATGGGCAAGGGCTGTAAATATCCCAGAGTACACATATGATCTGCTTTAACTCGCCCATAGGTGTCGCACTCCGCAACATACTGGGTGATGTCCTGCTTCATGTTAGACCACCAATACAAGTGGCGCATATCATGGTACATCTTGTTGCTGCCAGGATGAATACATAGCTTTGAATGATGGGCTTCACTCAAAATCTTCCTTCTCATCTCCTCACTGGATGGAACCACTAGTCTATCCTTGTATCTCACTACACCATGCTCATCAACACTAAAGTGAGAACCATGCCCTTCGACAATCAATTTCCTGATGTGAGGAATTTCTTCGGGGTCTTGCCTCTGCTCAATAATAATCTGCTCCAGCAATTCTGAGGTCAATGTAGTGTGAGCCAACACCTCTGCATGGTTGAGAGACAAAGGTGTTTCCTCAACCTGATGTGACTTTCGGCTCAAAGCATCAGCTACAACATTGGCCTTTCCTAGGTGATAATGGACTTCTAAGTTATAATCCTTTATCGATTCTAACCATCTCCTTTGCCTTATATTCAGCTCAGACTAAGTAAAAATATACTTGATGCTCTTATGGTCTATAAAAATATGCACTTTGTTGCCCAAGAGATAGTGCCTCCAAATCTTTAGAGCGTGTACCATAGCATCCAACTCTAAATCATGGGTGGGGTAATTTACTTCATGCTTTTTCAGTTGGCGCGAAGCATAAGCTATCACACGCCCATCTTGCGTAAGCACACATCCCAACCCCATATTTGAGGCATCACAATATACATCAAAGGGTCTGTCAATATCTGGTTGGGCCAACATAGGAGTAGTGGTCAGAAATGTCTTCAGAGCTTGGAAGGCTTCTTCATAGGCTGGGCTCTAGTCAAACTTGGCTTCTTTTTGGAGCAGCTTGATCATTGGCCAAGCTATCTTGGAAAAATCTAGAATGAAACGCTGATAGTACCCAGCTAGACCAAGGAACTGATGAATTTGGTGCATAGACTTGGGAGACTCCCAATTCAACACATCTTGCACCTTGCTGGGATCTATAAAAATGTCGTCAGGTGTCAACACATGCTCCAAGAACTACACTCGATCTAACCAAAACTCACAGTTGCTAAATTTAGCATACAACTTGTGCTCCCTTAGTCAAGCTAGTACTATCCGAAGGTGTTGGGCATGCTCTTCATCATTCTTAGAATATATCAGGATATCATTAATGAATACTACCACAAACTTGTCTAGCTCTAGCATAAAGACTGAATTCATTAGATACATGAAGAATGCAGGAGCGTTGGTAAGACCAAAAAACATTACTAGGTACTCATACATCCCATACCTAGTAGAAAAAGCTGTCTTTGGTATATCTTGTGGTCTAATCTTGATCTGATGGTAGCCTGAACGAAGGTTAATTTTGGAGAACACCTTGGCTCCAGCTAGCTGATCGAACAAAGTATCTATGTGGGGCAAAGGATACTTGTTCTTAATCATCACCACATTAAGAGGGCGGTAATCCACACACATCCGAAGGGTCCCATCCTTCTTCACAAAAATGGCTGGGCAACCCCATGGTGAAGAACTAGGACGAATGGAACCTTTTTCCATCAACTCTTCCAGCTGCTTCTTCATCTCAGCCAATTCCCTTGGAGCCATGCGGTACGGGCGTCGTGAGATAGGTGTAGTACCAGGCTCTAGCTCAATGGAGAATTCCACCTCTTTGTTTGGTGGCAACCCATGTAGATCTTTAGGAAATACATCTAGGAACTCACATACTACCGGAATAGAGGTAAGATCAGGAGAGGCTTCAGCATGAGCAGCAACAGGTAAGACTAGATCTGAGGGTACAAGAAGAGACATCCTATCCTCAGAAGAAGGAAGCCATAACTTGACAATTCTCTGCTTCAAATCCAAGACTACCCCATACACCCGCAACCAATTTATTCCAAGAATTGCATCAATGCCCTGCCCAGGCAGTACCATGAACTGTAGGTGGTAAGTGTGGGTGGCTAATACCAAGCTTATGGTGTCTGTTCGGGTATTGATGCACATCTGTGAACCCATAGTACGGATTCTATAGGCATACGGTATAGCCATAAGTGGAATATTGTGCCGGTCTACAAATGCCATGCTCATACATGAATGTGATGCACCAGAATCGAACAACACATAAGCTAGATGGGAATCAATTGTAAACATATTAGCCATCAGTAGTTCCTACTATAATATCTGCTCAGCATCCGTGAAATTCACCTATCCGGATCAACTGGCTGGCACTTTCCTCTTGATCACTGTCTGCTTGACTAGCCTGGAGTTCGCCGATGGTTGAGCAGACTAGGCTAGCTAGTTCTGGGGACACTCACAGGCATAATGGCCATCCTTGCCACATTTGAAGCAAGCGCTAGGCTTGTTTCCAAATCCTTAGCGAGGTGGGACCTGCTATCCCTGAGGCTATTAGGGTTGCACCTGCTGGGTGGGTGCATGGTATTACATGGAAGAAGTTTGAGAAGTTTGATGGGGCTGCCAAAACGAATGCCTGCCTGACGATTGATAGGGAACCCATTGGACAACCTTTACCTTATGAGTATGAGAGTGGCTAGAAGACCCCATAGCCACCCACTTCCTCTTCCACTCTACCTGGGAATCCCACTGCAAGGCCACCATGGCGATGGCAACATTCATCATTGCCCCGAAGGTCTGATAGTTCCCAGTGTACAGTTCTCTTGAAGGATGTAAGAGAGGCCGCTATAGAAGCGGTCCTTCTTCTTCTCATCAGTGTCCACATGAATGCCAGCATACTAGGACAAGTGATTGAACTTATTGACATAGTCCATCACTGTCATACTCCCTTGTCACAGTTCTAGGAACTCAGTCAGCTTCCGGTTGAGGACACCAGCAGGAATATAAAACTCCTAGAATGCCACGGTGAACTCCTGCTAGGTCACCTGATGATCTGGCTACTGCATGGCATGGAAGGTATCCCACCATGCACTCATGGACCCCAATAGCTGTTGTGCTGCAAAGCGCACTTTCTGCTCGTCAGCCACCTTGAGCAACAGAATCTTCTGCTCCAGAATGTGAAGCCAGTGCTCCACATCCAAGGGCTTAGCTATTGATGTGAAAGTGGGTGGGTGGGTCTTGAGGAAATCTAGGTAAGAAGAGGGTTACTCAGGATAGCAGGCACCACCCCTGTTCCCACCATTTCCCCTGTGGCCTCCACGGGCGAAGCCAGCAACAGCTTATGCCATTAGCTATATGCCACGGGCTGACTCGTGGCGAGCAGCCATCAGTTCCGCCATCATCTCTGCACGAGTCATCGGAGGCGGTAATGGTGGAGGAGCTAGAAGTGGAGCCTCATGGCTCTCCCTGTTGTGCTCATTGGCCTGACCACTTTCCCCTTGGCCTTTGCTAAGACCGTGAGCCGCCCCAGCACTGGTGCTCCCGTGTCTCGACCTTAGATTCATCTGTAAGAGATAGGAACCATCCATTTAGAATGACCTTCCCAATCAGAAGCAAGGGATTAGAAAAATGATAGCACATTTATTAAAGCATTCTTTTAGTTAATCCTATCAATTTACTAATCCAATTATACGTATAGGGGGTTTTAGTTTAAGCAAGATCCTATTATCATGATGCATGCTTTGGCCTATACGTTCACTCAAGCTAGAATATAGCGGCATTCATAAAATTTTTGGCACATCGCACACTCACTTTCTATATACTAAGCGATTTCTTATGCAACGTTAGTTAGTGTACCTATAGAAAACTGATTAGATAAAAACCAGTGCCGCTATCCTAGATAGACCATATTCCTAGGGCTTATACTTATTTACATAATTTAATCGCATCCTACTTTTCGCAAAACTTTTGTTGGTCAAATTTTTAAGTTTTAAAAAAGAGTGGTGAACTCGTGACCCATTATTGGCTCTGGTACCAACTGTGGCAGAACCACCTGAAATAATGTACTTATGAAGGTGCTCATCTTCCACCAGACACTAAGCACCCCAAAAGCAAGCTACAACGGACGATATTCGTTGGGCACACCCCAAGGGAGAGCCCGAAAGATCCACATTTTCCCCCAAGGATCCAATAATAAAAATGAGTTACAATACTTATCCATTTCATACATCCAAAGTTCTTAAAAATTACATTATTACATTACCAAATGTCAGAGTGTGGAATCATAAACAACGGAATGAAGATAAACATCGAGAAAACAACTATCGATAGTACGCAAGGATTCCGTCTGTGCCCACCAGAAGAATCCTTCACACAAAGGTACTCCTCATGCATTACCTACAATAGGGGTACATAAACCCTAAGTACACAATGTACTCGCAAGACTTATCCGACTAGTGGGGATAATTCCCTGACTCCAAGGGATATGAGAAGCTTTATGGTTTGCTGGTTTCCTTTTTTTGCAGAAAGTAGTACTAATAGTGAGTCCTTATGTATGTTATTATTAATAGTTGTATTAATTCATTAGCTAGCTATTCTATGTAAGCACATGTTCTACTTTCAAGCAAGAGTTGAGCAAGACTAGGTACCCCTAGCTAGGTACCCCAAAAACACACGCCCCGCTTGTACCCTAGGCATAAGCAAGACTAACCCATCACCCTCCTATCCTAGGTGTCCAAGTCCCTGTCCAAACTTGGACTCCAAGCCCCCACTCCTGAGTCCCGGACTCAGTGCGGTGCAAGGACCTCCACCATCCCCGCCTCCAATCAGTCGGTCCGGAAAGAGCCGGATCCATGACAAGAGAGCAACGAGTCTTCCCTGCGCCCATATCCAAATATGTGCTCAGGATAATAAGTCTATGACTTGCCTAGAGCCTTATGTAATGACCGGTCCTTAATTGACATAGACAGGGAAAAAGTGTAACCAAGCTATGCCCTATTGGCCATAGGACACAACCTCTTACACCCACCAGTACCCAAACCATATCCCTGCCCGGTCACCACTTTTCCTTTCCACCATTTTATCATGAGTGATCATAATTATCACCTATTGGCTATTGCGAGTAACGACAGGTTACTCGCGCTACCGAAATCCTGAGCACATCAGCTACTCGACCTATACTAGTAGGACTCATAGGTAGATATATTTATGCATGTAGTTTCCATAAAATACCTATAATGTAAATGCACATCATATATATATATATATAGTGATAATTAAAAATAGGGGTTATGTACCGGGGCTTGCCTTGGGTAGGAGGTGGGTTAGCAAAGTCAGCACCAAAAGGCTCCGGGGCTCCCTCCTACACGAGGGTCTCCTCCTCGTACACTTCAATGACTTTCTCGTAATCCTGTTCATCCACGGGCATGAACTCTACCAACTCATGATCTACATGCATGAAATGATGATGCAATACTTAGTAATACAGCAATAACAACTCTTAAAATAAAAATACATCTATCTAGCTACTAAGCTAGTGGTACCGACCAAGGTATTAAGTTACCTACTGTTACCACTAACAAGTATGAAGCATGACATACCTTACCATAGCAACTAAAGGTATTCTTACTCTTAATACCGATTTACTCTATATATGATAAAACAAGGATAATAACTACTCTATTTATCAAACTACTCTAGGGTTACAAAATTTATAGCAAGTACATAATAATCTAATGAACCTACTATAAAAATCTCATAGCCATATCTATCACCCATTTGCCACAAAATTCCTACACATATTAATCTAGATAATACTAAGCTCTCTAGTTTGAATTTGTGAACCTACCATTAACATAGCTAATTGTAAACTAACTATACTAACAGATAGATGACATTTTTGTGAACCTAATAAACTTGGTTTCACTATTTTTGGACATCTACAAGATTTACTACAATTTATCAAAGTTCAGCTCCAAACTAAATTGAATAAGCATTTATTAATGCACTGGAAAATAGAAAACCAAACTTCAAACCTTGGCCCACTAACCACAGTGTGGCCCACAACCGCGCGATGCATGCACCACCAGCATGGCCCACGTAGAGGCGTGGCCTAGCCGAGCGATGCCAGGCCCACAACGGGAAGGCCCACGCGCGATGGCCGTTTTGCGGGAACGCCCCTGACCTACCGACAAACCACGCTGAGGTCTATGGTACTATTTCTATAGACATTTATCTTATGAATATAACCCTCCCCTTTTTCTTCTTTACCATGGCCAAGTCCCCCTGCACCCACGCGCACACTGGCACGTCGGCGTTTGCACTAGGCTGCAACGCCGGCCACACCTGACCCTCACAACCCTATCTAAGGAGCCGATGCTCACCTCAATGTCAACTCGAAGCGGTGGGAGGCGAGATAGTGAACAGAGATGCTACCCTAAGCTCCCTCCATGGTGTCGGACTCCTCCCTATGATGGTGATGCATTCTCGTGAGCCAAGGCACAGACAACATGAGCAAGCTCAAGGATGGGCAACAACGACTCACCCCGAACCTACCGGTCATGGTGGCTTGACCAGAGACTCACCGAATGAGCCTGACCATGTGTGCATGGCAAGCCTCGCGACGGCGGCGATGGCATGACTATAGCATCAGCGCTGAGCAGGCAGTAGCAGGGCAAAATGGGGTGCGCACGGGATCGAGTGGAGCAAGGCAAAGGTACAGTGCCAACAAATTGGACGGAGGTGGATGGGGCTAGGGGAATTAGAGGGGCACTGCCATGGAGTCTTAAAGTAACCGACGTCGAAGGAACTTCAAATTGGGGCTCGACACCAACTGACAACAGCAGTGGAAGTGTTCGGTGCGTAGCTAGGTCTCTACTCCATCCTTGGGCACACGCAATTTCACGGTTTTGACCAACGCTGCGAGCTTGCCTCAGCGCAGCCCAATGACAGAGGAACAGGGAAAGTAGGCGAAGTTAGGCTTGGCACTGTCATGGTAGGATGTGGCCATCAACTCAAAGCACAAGCGTGCATGGGCGAAAGGGAACAGCGAGACGTGCACAAGATGCTTGGCTGCAATGCCATAACCCACAAGCCGACAGCGGCACGGTATTGCGCCGTAGTGGACGGCGCCGGCCACGGGAGGCAATAGCGCATCATTGATGAGCTGAAGTGATGGCAAAGCAGGCGGCACTCCCATGCATGGCAAGGAGACGTGCGGGCAGAGCCAAGCGTGGCCACGCGCTGACGGCACCGCACAGGCGAGCGTGAGGCGGTAGGGCACCAGGCAGACGTGACTCAACGTGGGCAGTGACACGGCGCAACGGAGGCAGCGTACTGACTAGGACAGTGGTGGTGGCCATGCAACTAGGCCTACCATAGCAGCGTGCGTGCGCGTGCGTGAATCATGGGCTTGGGTGCGGCTACAGGTGGTCGTGGCCGACAGCGCGGAGCCAGCGGTAGGACCAGCCAGTGCGGTGGTAGGTGCGAGGGCGGGTGGCCAGGGTTGGCAACGGCAGTAGCGGTGGTGCGGCATGCGCGTCGGGTAGCAGCTGCGGTGACACCGAGTGCTAACACGGTGATTGCGCCTAGACACAGCCACTGTGTCATGCATGCTTTTTAAAGCGTCCCAAAAACTCACCTCAAGGTTTCAATCGCTAAACTAACTATTTTACGCTCAAGATAGCATGTCAAGCTATTAAAATGAAGCCTAAACCCATGCCACCACTTAACCGGATCCTCCTATAAAAATTCCCAAACTTTGCTTCGTCGATCCGTTTTCCGACTTAAGAAAATGACTAAGTTTTCGTTTGGATTCGCGTCGAATTCGATTTCCAAGCTATCAAGTATGCTAGCTAACGAATCCCATTCTTGACCTCAAGTATTTCATTGTTGACTACAAAGCTCATGCTACAAACTTTACCAAAGTTTTGTATATGCGTTCTATAACATTTTCGTTCAATAAAAAATCATTTAGGACCCTAAGTAATACAACATGACATGAACTGTAACATTTGTTTCTTGTTTCAATTGAATGTTTCAAGTTCTGTATATTGTTTTACACCTTATATTACACACAAGTATAATGCTCGTGCAGTGTTTTAGTATAAATTGTATAGTGTAACACCGAGGGTGTTACAGCTAGCCAGCGGTGAGCCCTTCCCCATGCCTCATACCGACGAAGCTGTAGTTTTTAAGGATTACTTCTAGCGTAGATTGGGAGTTCATGTTCATCCTTTCTTGAGGGATCTACTAGAGTTATGGGGAGTTAGTCTGTGCAATCTCCACCCAAACACCATCTTGCACATCTTGATTTTTATCCATTTTTGCGAGGTGTATCTCAAAATTCTTCCCCACTTCAATCTCTTCTGTCATCTGTTCTGGCTGAAGAAGAAGGGTGGCGGTAGTTCTAGAGTGGTTGGCAGTGTATATCTACAACCCCATGATGGGATGGCAGGCGAGTACTTCATTGCACTGCTGAACACCTCACTGAAGGGGTGGAACGCCCGATGTTTCTATATGAAGCAGAGTCATCCTGCCATCTGCTGTGACGTCGACCACATTCCGAAGAACCAGAGGAGCTGGTCGGAGAAGTCGAGCAGTGTTGATATGGACCAGGTGAGGGTGCTCCTTGGTCTGATAAGGGGTATCAAGATGAACAGAGTAGCTATAGCGGTGAGCTTCATAGTGGGTTGCATCCAGCCCTACAAAGAGAGGGCCCACATGGGCTTTGACTTCAAGGGGGACACTGACGTCACCTAGGAGAGGACGAAGAGGTTGACGAAGGAAGCCATGCTATGCCGGGCAGCTGACCTATTTGCTCTGAACGCGCCGTACAACATGTCAGGGCAGCCAAAACCCTTCAACTGCACGAACCCGCCTTCTCTGGTAAGAATCTCGACTATTGTTCCTGATGACTTATCTCGTGTTGATGCCGAGCAGTGAACTGATTTACTTGTGGAAAGATCCATTCGCAGGAACGAGTGGCATACTTCTCAAGCGTGTCGAGGAGCGATTGGCCAAAGGCAGTGGATGCCCGGCCAATGACTCTGTCTGAGGAAGGTGCCATTAGTGTGTCATTGAAGTTTGGAGGCACGGACGCTGGTCGGATAGAGAGTCCTACCTCAGTTTTGGAGAAAGTCCGAGAGAAGAGGGCAATGACGGATGAGCTAGCCCGGAAGAAGAGGAAGACAGCGAGTGCTGCTCCCTGCAAGTAGGGTGGCATCTCACTTGGCGGTGACCAGACCACTCGGACGCATAGCATGGTGATGTCCGAGTGGTCGGATGATGATGGGGCTCCAGTAGACCCCCCTCCAAGCGCTGAAGTGCCTCCGCGCAACATGTACGTGGTGGTACAATCGAAGGGAGGGGAGGAAGTCCCCGAGCAGCAGGTGAAAGGAGTCCCTGAGCAACAAGCGAAGGGAGTCCCCGAGCAACAAACGGAAGAGAGGCCGACGGCAGAGGCCATGAGACCTCCACCCTAGGGCATGTAGGTCGACCCTAGGGGCTCGAGTAGGCATCACCATTTTAGGAAAGTGTACCGAGAGGCCAACACATAAACATCCTTGCCTTGGACTTATTTTGCTGTCGTATTTTTATCTCTTTTGGTGTTGACGAGCTAATCTGATGCAGAACGAGGCGTACAGAGGATTTGAATCCATCTGTCCAGACTGATGAGCAGCTATGGGCTGGTCCTAGCGCGGAAGCAATGCCAGCAAACCCCATCCCAGAGTCCCCGGGTTCTCGGCGGCCTATAGAGGAGTCAACCGCCGCTACTGATGAACATGGTAGCAGAGAACGGTTGGTGTCGACGGTGGATGAGCCGGCAGTAGTGCCCGAGGCAATGGCGGGAGCCGCTGGGTCTTTGGAGGCAGAAGCTAGAGTTGCTGACGCCACGCCAAAGTCTAGAGCGGAGAAGCCGGTGGTGCCAAAAGAGTAGGCAGTGCTCCCTGAGGCATCGGAGGGCATGGCCGGCCATGTTGTGTGGCGACCGAACCCCTGGGTGGTGCCCCCCACTACGAAGGAGGACGATGTGGAAGAGATTGAGCATGAGGAATCATGACCTCAGACCGTCCGGATCATCCGCAAGCGGGGGGATGAAGTGGTGGTCATGGAAGAGGAGGACACCACCAGGTAAGTGAGGAGGTTGGAGTCCACCCTTGCTATAGCCATGAAGCAGATCAAGGTTAGTACTACATTGGTGATATCTGTTTGTGTGGTCGGAGACTGGAGTTCTTCATAATCTTGCTGCTTTCACAGGGCATAGCATGAACTACCGAACAACGGTGATAGCTGATCAAGAGGATGGAGCCCCTCGCCAAGGAGAATGAAAAACTAAAGGAGGCGGTGAAGCTTATGGAGAAAAATGTCCAGAGGGCCCAGTGCAAGCGTGATCTTGTCAAATCCAACGCGCGAAATCTAGAATACCAGAAGGGCGTCCTATCCGAGCAGCTGGCGACCATGTCCAAGCAGGTGCGGTGCAGCTCTGAGCAGCTGAAATGCGGCTCCAAGCAGCTAACAAGTCTTTCCAAGTAGATGGAGCACAAATCCGAGCAGCTGAGAAATGCCTCTAAGAAGAGAAAATGTATGGCAGATCGGCGAATTTGCTGTGCCTTCCTGAACAGTCTTATCATTGTTGATGACTGTTATGCTTGTAGAGCAAGACGCAGAGCTCGGTCAGTTGCACCAAGTCATTGGTCAACTCTAGGAGGAGGAAAATAAAGCATCTGGGCGGCTGAGAAGCTAGCCGAGGAGCTAAAAGGTGAGTACTTCGTGGCTAGAGTTATTGCTGAAGTGACTTCTTCGTTTGATGCATCCTTTTGGTGCCTGCAGAATACCGTCAAAAGACCAAAGCCCAATTCAACGTGCTGGAGCAGGAGGCGTAGACCCAAAGGCAAAAGCTCGACGCCATGGTGGCCAAAGTCAGGCTGATGCTTGACTGCATCGACATGGAGGCAGCTCCTTAGCCCGACGATAGGCCGCCTTGTCCAGACACCATCATCGACAGGTGCAAGGTGGCGTAAAAGAACTTCAAGAGCTTCAACCGTGACACCACTATCTCCATCGTGACCCATGCTCTAACAGTAGTCTAGTCTCATTACCCTACCATCGATCTACGAGCGATAGGGGCCAAATTTGCCAGAGGCACTGGTGCGATGAAGTAGCAGGAGCTGGAAGATGAGGTGGAGGACGTGGCAAAGAGGCTGGCCAAAGACGTCGACCTATTCGATGAGGTGGATGGAGAGAGCCAAACATAATGACCTGCTTAGAGAATGATCTGTAATAGCTAGAGAAGGTAGTTAAAACGCACGAGGGCGCAGACAATCATTTATGTATATGTATAAATGTTGTAAAGTGACATGTGCATGTTTATGCAGTTTGCTAGTATTTCATTGAAAAATCATTGTAGTGTTAACCCTTACGTGATTATACATAGTATAAGTAGCGTCCAAACAGTTAGTTCTTTACTGGGCTCTTGGCCTTGGCTAGCCTGTATTCCATAACGTCGAGCGCGGAGCCCGTGCACGTGTAGGAGGAACAGGCATGACCAAGGAACCACAATCGACCACCCATAACGTAGAGCGCGAAGTCCGTACCATGTGTAGGGTGAGATTGGAGGTGGGGTCTTCTCCAAAGAGCACAAAGCAGAACGTGTGTTGCTCGGCGGTTGGTGAAATATCTTGGAGATTGGAGAAACGTGGCATAGCATTTATGGAGATCACGTATTGGAGTTTGTTAAGGAGTAGCTTAGAGCTGGCGACCACAAATGGAGATTAAACAGTAATGGAGATGTAATGGAGACACATTATGGCGACAAAAACTTCACTCATTATAGAGTGGAGAGTACATATCTGGAGCGTTTTAAGGATAAAAACGTATAAGGTGCTCGATGTGCCATGAATTGGGAATATCGATTCCGTCCAAGTCACATAGCTGATAAGACCCTAGTCGGGTAACCTCTTTGACCACATAGGGCCCTTCCCAGGGGGAGGAGAGCTTGGGTGTCCCAACTGGTTTTTTGTTTTTTGCGGAGAACGAGGTCGCCACAGCAAATGAACGACCTTTGATATTGTGGTTGTAGTATCTTCGCAAGCCTTCTAGGTACTTGGCTGTGCGGATGCAAGTGATCAGGCATTCTTTTTTGGCCCTATCAACATCCTCTGTCCGAATAGCTATGGCTTGCTCTTCATTATAATGTTCCACCCTAGGTGCTTGGAAGGCAATGTCCACCGGAAGTATGGCTTTCGAGCCGTATACCAAGAAATATGGAGAAACACCCATGCTATGACTAGCTTGAGTGTATAGTCCCCAGACCATAGCTGGTAGCTCTTTGAGCCATCTGCTCGAATGCTTTTCCTCTTTCTGATATAGCCTCCTTTTGAAGGCATCAAGGATTATGCCGTTCGCCCATTAGACCTGGCCGTTCGCTCTAGGATGGGCAACGGAGACATATTTAATAGAGATGCATCGGTCTTCGCAGAAGTCCCAAAAATGATGACCAGTGAATGTAGTTCCATGGTTGGTGATAATGCTATTCGGAAGTCCAAATCTATGGATGATATCTTCGAAGAGCTCGACTGCCTTCTTTGTAGTAGCCAAAACAAGCGGTTTGTATTTGATCCATTTGGAGAACTTTTCGATGGCGATGTACACATACCGGAAACCACCTGGCGCTAGCTTAAAAGGCCCAATCATGTCTAGTCCCTAGCATGCGAAAGGCAAGGAAGCTGGGATGGTCTGCAGTTCTTGTGATGGCACGTGTATCTGCTTGGCAAAAACTGGCATCCTTCACAATGTCGGATGAGGTCTTCTGCGTTCGTGATAGTCGTGGGCTAGTAAAAACTGGCTCAGAAAGCTTTGCCGACCAGATTTCTTGAGGCCACGTGGTTATCGCAGGAACCAGAGTGAATTTTGAGAAGTAGTTTCACTCCCTCTTCTTGGGTGATGCATTTATGCAGTATCTCTTCCTTGACACTTTTCCTCGTCAAGTTCCCATCTACCAGCATGTAATGCTTGCTTCTATGGATTAGGTGTTTAGTTTCAGTCTTGTTGGTGGGTACATCAGTGCTGGTGAGGTACTTGATGAATTGTTCCCTCCAGTCAGCAGTCGGCAAAGGTACTGTAAGTACCAACTGCTCGACAGGGGGGGGGATTTCTTGAACTTCCTTCTCTTCCTTAATAAATGGTGTAAAGAGGTCCTGAATGAAGACCCAGGTGGAATCATGGCGCAAAAAGAACCTATCTTAGATAGGTGGTCAGTGAGCTGATTTTGATCTCGTACTATGTGGTGGTACTCGACACCGTAGAACTTCCCTTCAAGTTTCCTGATTTTGGTGCAATACGCGTCCATCTTCTCACTGGAACAGGACCTGTCTTTGTTGAGCTGGTTGATGACCAGCGCAGAGTCTCCATATACCATGAGGCATTTGACGCCGAGCTCAATGGCTATACGGAGTCTATGGAGACACGCTTCACATTCGGCGGCGTTGTTGGAGGTTGGAAAATGTATTCGGAGAACATATCAGAGCTTGTCTTTAGTCGGCGTAACGAATAAAATGCTAGCACCAACACCGTTGATGTTAAGGGCACTGTCGAAGTACATCACCCAGTGCTCCGGGCAAGTAGCGGGGATGGGCTCTTAGATCTCAGTCCACTCATCAATGAAGTCAGCGAGCGCCTATGACTTGATGGTAGGCCTGCTTCTGAATTCGATGGAGTAAGTGTCGAGCTCGACAGCCCACTTGATGATGCGGCCATTGGCCTCTTTGTTGTGGAGGATGTCCCCTAGAGGGAACTTAGTGACCATGGCGATCTTGTAATACTTGAAGTAATGGCGGAGCTTGTGTGACGTAATCAGAATAGCGTATAGCAGTTTCTAAACTTGAGGATAACAAGTTTTGGGCTCATTAAGGACCTCACTGATGAAGTATACCGGACGTTGCACCTTGTAGGCGTGTCTAGCCTCCTCACGCTTGATGACGATAGCTGTGCTAACAACGCGAGAAGTGGCGACGATATAAATTAGTAGGGTTTTGTCTGGTCGAGGTGCTGTCATGATCGGAGGCTTTGTTAGAAACAACTTGAGCTACTTGAAAGTTGTATCGGCCTCCTCTGACTAGGAGAAGTGCTTGGAGGCCTTCAAGAGTTTGAAGAACAGTAGTCTTTTTTGTTGAGGCATGATATAAAGCGACTATGAGCAGCCATGCAGCATGTAAGCTTCTGTATGTCCTTGACACAGGTTGGCCATTTGAAGTTGGTGATGGCGAAGACCTTGTTGGGGTTGGGTTTGATGCCACGGGCGCTGACGATGTAGCCCAGGAGTATACCGGATGGAACTCCAAAGATGCACTTTGAAGGGTTCAACTTCCATATGTACTGTTTCAAGTTGGCGAATGTTTCTTTGAGGTCGGCGATGAGATTGTCGGCGGTCTTGGACTTGACGACCACATCATTGATGTAAGCTTTGACATTGTGGCCTATCTGTCGATCGAGGCACATCTGGATGGCCCTTTGGTAGGTCGCCCCGGCGTTCTTGAGTCCGAAGGACCTATTGGTATAGCAATACACACCAAAAGACATGATGAATGGTGTTTTGATCTAGTCATCCTCTTTTAGGGATACCTGATGATAGTTGGAGTAACAGTCGAGGAAGGAGAGTAGTTTGAAGCCAGCGATGGAGTCTACAACCTCATCTATCCGAGGTAGACCGAAGGAATCTTTTGGGTAGTGTTTGTTGAGATTAGTGTAATCAATGCACATTCTCCCCCAGCGGTGCTCATAGCAGTGGCATAGGCTTTGTAGCCACTGTGTGGGGTTCATTCATCCCTCGTGGGGCTCAACCTCGGTGATTTTGAAACCACAAGGCCACCGGAGTGTTCAGAGTTCCCTTGTGAATGCTCGGGCCCCTTTAGGATCATCGCCCTTGTGGTCAGCGGTGTTGCCGGTGTTGAGTGGCTGGAGGGTTGTGTCTGGATCACCGAACTCTTGCTCATACTCTTGGCACCGGCGCACTCCTTCATGGTGAGAGAAATGGTGCTGGTCGATATGATGTCACACGTCTTGGAGATTGTTGATGTGTGCTCGGACATCTTGGTCGACTTCCTGGTCAGGTTGGCGAGGGCAATTGATGTGGTTGCCCCTAGCTCCACCCTAGAGATGCTATCTATCATCACGATGCTGGTTGGCAAAGCGACTTGGGTAGCGATTAGATCTTGGCCCAGCAGATCGGCGAATCGAGCTCATCGAGTATGAAGGTCTCCGATCCTGGTGGATCTCGTTGACCTAGCAGTGCGCCGCTTTAAGCATGGCAGTGACCTTGGCAACCTCTGGTGTTTATGGGAGCCAGGCGAGTTCATTGGCGGCCAGGACCAAGTTGGTGCTTGGGTCTTGTAGATGTCGTGGCCGTCAACACGGACAAATTCGTTGTCGAGGTTGCGTTGGAGTGCGCGTGGCCTCCCTTGTGAGTCGAGCTATTCATTGCGAGCAGCCTCAGCTAGCACAATGGTGGCTTCGTTTGCTTGGTGTTGCACATGGTTGGTGTTCCTATTGACATGAGCGACGTGGTCCTCCTCGATTTCCCTATCCCGTGGGGGGCTATCGACACTGACATTGAAAATTCCACCTCCATGGAAGGGAGGGAAAGGAGGTTGTACAACGGTGGTTTTGGCGACAGTCTCCATAGAGCCCTAGGACTCAGAGTCTGGATTTTCTTGCAAGATGGTTTGGAGTGATGCTTCGGGGCGTTGGCCGACGTGTAGCATGTTGAGAGTCGGCGAGAGCTGGTCAGTGATCTGGTCAGCGAGAGGATGGATATCTCGAACCTAGTCGGTGAATTTGCCTCTTAGGGCATCTTGATGGGTGGTGGTGATGCTAGTGAGCCTGAAGGGTAGGCCCGTGACCTTTGGACTTTCCTAATCAGCCTCCGATAGATCTAGATCAGAGGGTGGTCAACACTGAACCAGAGTGGTTAGAGCAGATTCTATGATGGAGAGGCAATCGGTGAGCTTCTAGCCAACCTAATCGATAGATGCGATCAGATCATCATTGTTGATTTGCCTCCTTGGGTAGTGGGGGAGCAGGCGGCGAATTGTCATCGAAGATGACCTTAGAGGCGGTTTTGAGATCAGATCTATAGTCGTAGGTGTTGGGGTGATCGATGCAGTATTGATCTACACAGGCTCGATAAGCACTCTGACTTCGTCAGCGTTGATGATCTAGGAGATCGATCCGACCGTGATGATCTGGTCGAGCTGTGGGAGGGACAAAGAGCCTACAAAATGTACCATCTTGTTTGACATGGAAACAACACGCACACCCCTACCTGGCATGCCAACTATCGATAGAATATCGTCGGTAGTCCTCTAAGGGGTATCCCACAAAGGTAGATTAATCGGCAAAGGTGTGCGTAATCAAGAACAAGAAGGCAACAGAGACACATGAGTTAGATAGGTTCGAGCTATCAGCGCGACGTAATACCCTACTCCTATGGTCTGTTGGATTGTATTGTCTATCGTATGATATTGCGTGTCTTTGGAGGGGTTCCCTACCCGCCTTATATAGTCTGGGGGTAGGGTTCTAAGTTGGTTAGATCTAGGAGATAACCAGGAAGTAATAATAGATTACAGGAATCATGGGATCATACAAATCCTAATAGATCTCATAGTATCTTCAAGATATCTTCCCAGTGTCTTGCGAGACGCATCGAGCAGCGCCATGCTCCGCAAGGCTTCATCTTTTGGGCTAGGCCACCCCTGGGGGTGCAACCCATATGGTCTATCATGGGTATCTAGGGTTGTACCCCCCATAGATTGTCACTGAGAAACAGTGACCGGACGCAGGTCATGTAGTGACCAGACTCAGGGTTCCTACGTTCGGTCAATTGTAAAAGAAGATGGTGCTCTTGGGCTCGATTTGCCCTGTGACCGGACTCAAAGAAGAAAAGTGACCAGACTCTGGTTGAACAATGTTTAGTGTCTAGTCCTACTGACGTGGTAGCACGAAGAGAAAAGGAGGAGCAGACGCACCGATGCGTCCGGTCATGGTGGACTGGACATGTCCGGTCATGATTTTGCCTCTCTAGAACCTTACTGGAAATGACTGGACTCCAGTGGTGGAGTGTCCGGTCCCTTTGAGCAGCGCGTCCGGCCACAACTTAACCATTGAAATCAAGCGCTCAGCATTTGAAGCCAGGGTTGATGTGGCAGCCATCCGTTGACCAGACACTGGCAGGATCCGATTGGCGTGTTCGGTCGCCCTAATTTTTAGTGGACAGTTGTGGGCGTATGGCCCCCAAGACATGGGCCGCACCATCAGAGGTGGCCCAGCCCACAAGATCAAGGCATGCACGGCGCTGCTCGGCGTGCACCGCAAGACATTGTATAGTACCAAATAGGCTACTTTACTTGTAACCCTATCCCTCCAGACTATATAAGGAAAGGCAGGGGTCCCCTAGCGGACAAGATACATAGAAGATACATCAAGATCTATCTACTATATCTCAATACAATACACCAAAGACATAGGATGTAGGGTATTACGTCGATCAGATGACCTGAACCTGTCTAAATCGCTGTCTCTACGCCTTATGACACCATCCGGTTCCTGATCACGCACATCCCCACCGACAAATCTACCATCATGGGATGCCCCTTGGTGGATTGCCGAGCATCTTTTGTCGATAGTTGGTGCGCCAGGTAGGGGTATGCACGTTAATCCATGGTGAACCAGATGGACCTTAAATCAACAACGTGTTCTCGTCATCAATCTCATGGAGATCCATGCCGATCGACGACAATGATTCATCGCTGGCTACATCAGCCCCCGTGACAGCAGATCCGATCTCGGAACCAACTCCGAGGTCGCCTTCACCAACAACTCACCACCTGCCAGGTGCTCGCCATCAATGCTGACCACACAACGCCATACGCCGCAGACCAGTCGTTCCATCCAAAGCTAAGTCATGCTTTAATATTTTTCTAAATATTCTCTAATCTCCGTATATCGCCATAATGTTTCTCCGAACTGTTTTCTGCATATTTCCTCTCCAAACAATTTTCCGAACCCTCGAGCATTCATGTTGATGCTCGGACGCCTCCAGAGATGGCCCTATCTCTGGCTCCTCCCTACATGTGCTACGGGCTTCGTGCGCTGCGTTATGGGTGGTCAGCAGCGGCTCCTTGGTCACGCCTGTTCCTCCTACACGTGCATAGGCTCCGTGCTCAACATTATGGACTATGGGCTAGCTAGGGCTGGAGACTCAGCTACACACTAACTGTTCGGGCGGTTTATATTAAACATAAATATATTTTCACGCCAACTGATCGCCAAACTGCATACGCCGTTTCATCACCATTGCTGATTTTCTCTAGAGTTCATTTACTTTTACATCATGTACTACCCGTTCTATATGTTTGTATTGTAGGATCATCGTCCAGGTGATCGGATCACCTTGAAAGCTCTAGTTTGGTTTTGGTGAATTGATGAAACCCTAAGTGCTAACCTAGTTTATCAAGTGATCATGAGATAGGTAGCAAACTTCAAGTGGAGAAGCCAATGAAGATCATAACATGACAATGGTGATGGCATGGCGATGATCAAGGGCTTAAACTTGAAATGAAGAAAGAGAAAAACAAAAAGCTCAAGGCAAAGGTATTATTTGTAGGAGCCATTTTGTTTTGGTGATCAAGACACTTAGAGAGTGTGATCACATTTAGGTTTGATAGCTGTACTATTAAGAGGAGTGAAACTCGTATCGAGATGCCGTTATCAAAGTGCCACTAGATGCTCTAACTCATTGCATATGCATTTAGGATCTAGTGGAGTGCTAACACCCTTGAAAATGTTTGTGAAAATATGCTAACACATGTGCACAAGGTGATACACTTGGTGGTTGGCACATTGGAGCAAGGGTGAAGAAGTTAGAAGTGAAAACAGAGGAGATGCCAGCGTCGGTCAAGTGATCGGAAGCTGGATCCAAAAGCACCGGACACTGACTGCCCATGTCCGGTCGCGCTGACTGGCGGTACAGTGGCTAGGGTTTACCACCGGACACTGGGCTGTGTCCGGTCGAGGTGGACCGGACGCATCCGTCCAAGGTCCAGTCAGTAAGACCGGAGCATCCGGTCAGATTGCAGTGTACCCAGTAAAGGGGTACAACGGCTCTATTATGTGGGGGCTTCTATTTAAGCCCCATGGCCGGCTGTAGCTCATATCTTTGGCCATTTTCATTGACATAGCAACCTTGTGAGCTTAGCCAAAGTCCTCCCACTCATCTCCATCATTGATTCATCATCATAGTGAGATTGGGAGTGATCCAAGTGCATTGCTTGAGTGATTGCATCTAGAGGCACTTGGTGTTCATGTTTCACTATGGATTTCACTTGTTACTCTTGGTGGTTGTCGCCACCTAGATGGCTTGGAGCAGCGAAGATCGTTGAGCGGAGGGTGGTGATTATCTCCGGCTCCGATCGTGGTGATTGTGAGGGGTTCTTGACCTTTCTCCGGCGGAGAGCCAAAAGGTACTCTAGTGAATTGCTCGTGGCTTGTGTGATCCTCATCTTGTGTTGGTTGTGCGGCACCCTATTAAGGGTTTGGTGTGTGAAGCCAATTAGCGCGTGAACCTCCAAGTGAGTGAATCGCCACAACGAGGACTAGCTTGCCGGCAAGCAAGTGAACCTCGATAAAAATCATTGTGTTCATCCTTTGATTTCGAGGTGATTGGTCTTCATTGTTATTCATCCACGTGATTGATTGGGTCATTCATCTACACGGCGGTATAACCATCTTGATCATTCTCTTTACTTTACCGCAAACTAGTTGACAAGCTCTTTAGTGTAGCTAGTTGTGAGAGCTTGATTGCTTGGTTGGTGTGGCTCTTTAGTTAGCCTTTGAGAGCACACTAACATAGGGTAGTGTCATAGCTCTTGTGTGAATCGACACTACCTAAACTAGAATTGTGGTAGGTGGCTTGCATTTTAAGTAGGCTAGCGCAACACTTGCTTCGCCTCATAATTGTCTAACCTTTTGTTAAGTGTTGTTGTAGAATTTTATTAGGCTATTCACCCCCCTCTAGCCATTAGGACCTTACAAGTGGTATTAGAGCCGAGGTCACCGTTATTTGAGGCTTAACAACCTTCGGTGTTAAAATGGCTCAAATCAACAGCACCAAAAAGCCACCCCAATTTGATGGCTCCAACTATCCCTATTGGAAGGCCAAGATGACAACTTATATCAAGTCAATCAATAGAAAGGTTTAGAAGGTGGTAGAAACTAAAATTGAGATTGAAGATCTGGAGAATCCCACCGTGGCCAAAGAAGTACTTCTCCAAAACAATGACATTGCTCTAAGTGCTATTCATGATGCAATTGATGAAAGAACATTTGAGCAATTTAAAAATATTGAGATGGCTCATGAGGCATGGAAGAAGTTGGAAGAATCATTTGAGGGCACTCAAGCCATGAAGGGTGCAAAGGCTTACATTCTCAAAGAAAAGTTTGCAAGCTTCAAGATGAAGGATGATGAGAGTGTGCCGAAGATGTTCCATAGGCTTCAAGTGCTTATCAATGATCTCAAAGCACTTGGAGAAGAAGTGAAGGATAAAGACTTCTCCCACAAGTTCTTGAGATGCTTACCCTCAAGATTTGGTACATTGGTCACTATTCTAGTGAGGAGTGGTTTGGACACCATGACACCAAACCAAGTGTTGGGAGATATAATGACCGATGATACTTATAGAGATGATGATGAGAAGGAAGAAAAGAAGGAGAAGAAAGATGAGAAGAAGGATGACAAGAAGAAGAGCGTGGCATTCAAGGCCACATCATCCAAGGGCAAAGACAAGCAAGAAACATCTAGTGAAGAAGATGGTTCATGGGATGATGATGATGATGAGAAGATGGCTCTATTTGTTAAGAGATTTGGCAAGTTCATGGTGAAGAAGGGCTATCGTGCAAGAAAAAAGAAATCTTCATTCAAGAACAAAGAAGAGTCAAGAAGGTGCTTCAAGTGTGGAAGCAAAGATCATCTTATTGCTCAATGCCCATACAATAGTGACAATGATGATGACAACAAGAAGAACAAGAAGAAGGACAAGAAGGAAAAGAAAGAGAAGAAGGACAAGATGGCATTCAAGAAGAAGAAGGGTGGTTCATATGTAGTCACTTGGGATAGTGATGCTTCCTCAAGTGATGATGATGATGATAGTGATGATCACAAGACCACCAAGAAGAAGGTTCTTGCAAGCATTGCCATCAATGAGAAGCCTTCTCTCTTTGAATCTTCATCATGCTTCATGGCTAAGGCCACTAAGGTACAATCTTGTGATGATGAAAGTGATGAAGAACATGTTGATGATAATGAACATGAAAATAAAAATGATAGTGATAGTGATGATGATGAACCTACTAAGAATGAATTATTTGACATGTTAGGAGATGCTAGAGAACACTTTGATATCAAGAGAAGGGAATGCAAAAGCTTGCGTAAGGAACTAAAAGCCCTTAAGCAAGCCTTTGATGAGCTCAATGCATCTCATGAGAGGCTAGAGGAAGCCAATGAGAAGCTTGGCAAAGCTCACAAAAATCTTGAAAAGACTCATTCCTCTTTGCTTGATGAGCAAAATAAAAAGAAGCATGTTGAAACTTGCAATGTAGGTTTAACTTGTGACATAATTAATGAATCACTATCTATGCCTATCATTGTTGCTCCTACTAACCCTTCTTGTTGCACTTCCACTTCTACCTCTTCTAGTAGTGATGGTCTCACTTGTGATGCCTCGCTAGTGGTTGAGAATGTGAACCTCAAGAAGGAGGTCACTAAGCTCACTCACACCTTAGCTAAGGCTTATGGTGGTGAGAACCGCTTGCTTATGGCCTTGGGTAGCCAAAGAGCTTCTCTCTACAAAGAGGGATTGGGCTATACCCCCAAGAAAGGCAAGGCAGCCTTTGCTCCTCACAAGACAAGTTTTGTGAAGAACAATGGTCGGTTTTGCACTAGTTGCAAGCAAGTTGGTCATAAGGAGCATGAATGCACCAACAAAAGTAAAAATGCTAATGTATCCTTCATAAAGCTTTATTCATGCTATATGCTCACTAAGGGTACAAATGGTGTAAAGGCTAAGTTCATTGGCAAACCATGGATGGGCTCAAAGAAGAAAGCCATTTGGGTGCCAAAGAGCTTGGCTACTAACCTTCAAGGACCCAAGCAAGTTTGGGTACCTAAAAAGAATTGATCTTCTTTTATAGGTCAATTACAAAGCCGGAGGAAGGCATTGGGTTCTTGATAGTGGGTGCACACAACACATGACCGGTGATGCAAGAATGTTCAACTCAATCAACACCAATAGCAATGATGGTTATGATAGTATCACATTTGGTGACAATGGCAAAGGCAAGGTCAAAGGGCTTGGTAAGATTGCAATATCCAATGACATGAGCATATCCAATGTGTTGCTAGTAGAGAGCTTGAATTTCAACTTGCTATCCGTGGCTCAATTATGTGATCTTGGATTCAAATGCATATTTGGAGTAGATGATGTAGAGATCATAAGTGTAGATGGCTCTAACTTGATCTTTAAAGGTTTTAGATATGAAAATCTATACTTGGTTGATTTCAATACTAGTGAAGCTCAATTGTCAACATGCTTGTTCACTAAGTCTAGCATGGGTTGGTTATGGCATAGAAGGCTTGGTCATGTTGGAATGAAACAATTGAATAGATTGGTTAAGCATGACTTAGTTAAAGGCTTGAAAGATGTTGTGTTTGAAAAGAATAAGATTTGTAGCTCTTGTCAAGCCGGTAAACAAGTTGGAAACACCCATCCTAAGAAAAGCATGATGAGTACTAGTAAAGCATTTGAGTTATTGCACATGGATTTGTTTAGGCCAACACAATACACTAGCATCGATGGAAATAAATATGGCTTTGTGATAGTGGATGACTACACTAGATACACATGGGTATTCTTTCTAGTGGACAAAAGTGATGTATTTGCAACATTCAAATCATTTTCAAAGGCATTCACAATGAGTTTGAAACAACCATCAAGAGAGTTAGAAGTGACAATGGTAGTGAGTTCAAGAACACTAGAATTGATGAGTTATGTGATGAATTTGGAATTAGACATCAAGTCTTGGCCAAGTACACACCTTAATCAAATGGCCTTGTTGAAAGGAAGAATAGAACACTCATTGATATGGCAAGGTCTATGCTTAGTGAGTACAATGTGAGTCAATCCTTTTGGGCCAAAGCTATCAACACGGCTTGCTATTGTAGCAACCGCCTCTATTGTCACCGATTGAAAGAGAAGACACCATATGAGCTCTTGAATGGTAGAAAGCCCAACATTGCATATTTTTGGGTCTTTGGTTGCAAATGCTATATCTTGAAGAAAGGCACAAGATTGGGCAAGTTTGACAAGAAATGTGATGAAGGATTCCTACTTGGTTACTCCACTACAAGCAAAGCATATAGAGTTTGGAATTTGGATAGTGGTACTCTTGAGGAAGTTCATGATGTTGAATTTGATGAAACCAAGGGTTCACAAGAAGAGAATGAGAACTTGGAAGATGTTAGAGGCATTCAACTTTCAAATGCCATGAAGAACATGGATGTTGGTGAATTGAGGCCTAGGAAAGTGAATGATGATGAAGATGATCAAGTGCAAGTGCTCTCTAACTCAAATGTGCAAGATGATACAAATCAAGTTAGTGCAAGTGACTCTCATGACATTGATCAAGATCAAGTGGCTAGTACATCATCTCAACCCAATGATCAAGCAAGTGCAAGCAATCAAGTTCCAATCCTTCAACCGACAAGTATTGCAAGAGATCATCCTTTGGACACTATAATTGGAGATATTTCAAGAGGTGTACAAACAAGATCAAGATTGGCATTATTTTGTGAACACTTCTCATTTGTGTCATCCATTGAACCAAAGAAGATAGATGAAGCTTTGAAGGATGTTGATTGGGACAATGCTATGCATGAAGAGCTAAATAACTTCACAAGAAATCAAGTATGGGAAATGGTAGAAAGACCAAAGGGACACAATGTGATTGGAACCAAATGGGTCTTTAGAAACAAGCAAGATCAAGATGGGATAGTTGTAAGGAACAAAGCAAGATTGGTAGCACAAGGATATACACAAGTTGAAGGTCTTGACTTTGGAGAAACATATGCCCCGGTTGCTAGATTGGAAGCAATAAGAATCTTGCTAGCCTATGCTTGTGCTCACAACATCAAGCTCTATCAAATGGATGTTAAGAGTGCATTTCTCAATGGCTACATCAATGAAGAAGTATATGTTGAGCAACCTTCCGATTTTGAAGATGATAAGAAGCCCAACCATGTGTACAAGTTGAAGAAGGCATTGTATGGCTTGAAGCAAGCACCTAGAGCATGGTATGAGAGATTGAGGGATTTCCTACTCTCTAAAGGGTTCACAATGGGTAAAGTTGACACCACTCTTTTCATCAAGAAGATTGGAAAAGATCTATTTGTATTGCAAATCTATGTTGATGACATCATATTTGGATCAACCAATCAAGAATTTTGTGATGAGTTTGGAAAGATGATGGCTAATGAGTTTGAAATGTCCATGATTGGAGAATTGAGTTACTTCCTTGGTCTTCAAATCAAGCAATTGAAGAATGGTACATTTGTAAGTCAAGGCAAGTATATCAAGGACATGATCAAGAAGTTTGGCATAATTGATAGCAAAGTCATTAGCACACCAATGGGAACCAATGGCAACTTGGATAGTGATGCAAGTGGAAATATGGTAGATCAAAAGTTATATCGGTCTATGATTGGAAGCCTACTCTATGTAACCACATCAAGGCCGGATGTCATGTTTAGTGTATGCATGTGTGCAAGATTTCAAGCCTCACCAAGAGAAAGTCATTTGAAGGCTACAAAGAGAATATTGAGGTACTTGAAGCATACACCAAATGTTGGTTTGTGGTATCCCAAAGGAGCAAAGTTTGAGCTAGTTGGTTACTCTGACTCAGATTATGTGGGATGCAAGGTTGAAAGGAAGAGCACCTCGGGCACATGTCAATTGTTGAGAAGATCACTTGTTTCATGGTCATCAAAGAAGCAAAATAGTGTTGCATTATCAACCGCCGAAGCCGAATACATATCCGCTGGTAGTTGTTGTGCACAAATACTTTGGATGAAGGCCACTTTGAGTGACTTTGGAATCAAGTTCAAGAAAGTACCATTGCTATGTGACAATGAGAGTGCAATCAAGTTGACAAACAATCTGGTTCAACATGCAAGAACAAAGCATATTGATGTCCGCCACCACTTCATAAGAGATCACCACCAAAAAGGGGACATTTGCATTGAGAGTGTAGGCACCGAAGATCAACTTGCCGACATATTCACCAAGCCATTGGATGAGAAAAGGTTTTGCAAGCTAAGGAATGAGTTGAACATATTGGATTTCTCAAATATGTGTTGATGCACCCCCACTCATATGACATGCCTCCCCTTCGAGCAATCCAAGGTAAAAGTTGATTGGCATGGCATAAATCCTTGCTAAGGACATGTTTAGTGCATCTAGTCATATTTTCAATCTTATTAGGACCTCTCAAGTGGTTCTATCTTATTAGGCTCATTCATGAAAATCAAATGATTTTAATGTCTATATGATATCACTATTGCTTCTATGTTTGACTTGATCTAGTGATAGCATATAACATGTTTGTGAGCTTGTAAACCTAGTGTTTAATCTAGAAAATGAACTATAAGTGTTTAACTCAACATGGTACAAGATAACCCTTATTTGAGGTGTGAAGAAGCTTGTCCTTGGATCAAACCGAGTTAAATATCTTTGGCAAATAATCTAGATTGGACCAAATTTAGGAAAATAATCCTCATCCCATTGATTGACATTGATAATCTCGACCTTACAAGTAATTCTATCTATATTTAGAACCTTTGTGGTCATTGATGACAAAGGGGGAGAGAAACACAAAGATATCTTGATATATGACATAGGGGGAGCGATGTGACAAAAGAAAGGGATCAACTAAAATTTTGAGCACACAAGTAGGGGGAGCAAGCTCATGAACTTGTATGGTGCATTTGAATGTGCATTTCATATGTTTGCTTGCATGGCATAAGTATTAAATTTAAACATCCATGCTTGTGTGATGAATGTTAGTTGTAAGATTGAATGATGAAATGAAATCACTAGATAACTTTCACTTCCAAATAAGTCTTTACAAGTGGTATCTTTCAAAAATATGTTTCCAAGTGATATTGAGCTAACCATGGTGCTAAGGATGGTATACACTCCAATTGGTATCACGCTTCAAAGGTCCATCTTTTATACCTTAGCATCATTTGGTAGACATTGACTCCTATATTTCCTATCTAAGCATATGTGCAAGCTTCAATCCAAACTCTTAGCACATATGTAGGGGGAGCAATTGCTACTATTTGGGGTTCATGAAACTTTTCCATATCCTTTTACACATGGTAAATATGCTTGGGCAGGCAACATGGATTCAACTAAATTTCAATTCATATCTTTGTATAAGGGTTGTCATCAATTACCAAAAAGGAGGAGATTGAAAGCTCTAGTTTGGTTTTGGTGAATTGATGAAACCCTAAGTGCTAACCTAGTTTATCAAGTGATCATGAGATAGGTAGCACACTTCAAGTGGAGAAGCCAATGAAGATCATAACATGAAAATGGTGATGGCATGGTGATGATCAAGGGCTTAAACTTGAAATGAAGAAAGAAAAAAACAAAAAGCTCAAGGCAAAGGTATTATTTGTAGGAGTCATTTTGTTTTGGTGATCAAGACACTTAGAGAGTGTGATCACATTTAGGTTTGATAGCCGTACTCAGTGTTTTCCTAAACGCTAAATGGTAAACAGTCGGTCACCTACCGTTTAGCCATTATTCGGGCAAAACGTCCCATTAAACGGGCTAAACGGCCAATTAAACGGAGTAAACGGGTGATTAAACGGAAATGGTGCACCACCATGTAGCGTTTACATGGTGTTTAAATGGGCTAAACAACCATTTAGGCAAACAGTGGCTGTACTATTAAGAGGAGTGAAACTCGTATCGAGATGCGGTTATCAAAGTGCCACTAGATGCTCTAACTCATTGCATATGCATTTAGGATCTAGTGGAGTGCTAACACCCTTGAAAATGTTTGTGAAAATATGCTAACACATATGCACAATGTGATACACTTGGTGGTTGGCACATTGGAGCAAGGGTGAAGAAGTTAGAATTGAAAACAGAGGAGATGCCAGCGTCGGTCAAGTGACCGGACGCTGGATCCAAAAGCACCGGACGCTGACTGCCTGTGTCTGGTCGCGCTGACTGGCAGTACAGTGGCTAGGGTTTACCACTGGACGCTGGGCTGTGTCCGGTTAAGGTGGACCGGACGCGTTCGATCGAGGAAAATCGGTTTTCGACCCTTACTGTACTCGACCGGACGCTGAGGCTCCAGCATCCGGTCAGTTTTGCTGGAGCGTCCGGTCAGCTTCGTAGCCGTTGAAATCTGACAAACAACGTTTGAAGCTAGTGACGTGTGGCATCCATCAGTGGATCGAACGCTAAGTCCAAGGTCCAGTCAGTAAGACCAGAGCATCCGATCAGATTGCAGTGTACCCAGTAAAGGGGTACAACGGCTCTATTATGTGGGGGCTTCTATTTAAGCCCCATGGCCAGCTGTAGCTCATATCTTTGGCCATTTTCATTGACATAGCAACCTTGTGAGCTTAGCCAAAGTCCTCCCACTCATCTCCATCATTGATTCATCATCATAGTGAGATTGGGAGTGATCCAAGTGCATTGCTTGAGTGATTGCATCTAGAGGCACTTGGTGTTCATGTTTCACTATGGATTTCACTTGTTACTCTTGGTGGTTGTCGCCACCTAGATGGCTTGGAGCAGCGAAGATCGTTGAGCGGAGGGTGGTGATTATCTCCGGCTCCGATCGTGGTGATTGTGAGGGGTTCTTGACCTTTCTCCGGCGGAGAGCCAAAAGGTACTCTAGTGAATTGCTCGTGGCTTGTGTGATCCTCATCTTGTGTTGGTTGTGCGGCACCCTATTAAGGGTTTGGTGTGTGAAGCCAATTAGCGCGTGAACCTCCAAGTGAGTGAATCGCCACAACGAGGACTAGCTTGCCGGCAAGCAAGTGAACCTCGATAAAAATCATTGTGTTCATCCTTTGATTCCGAGGTGATTGGTCTTCATTGTTATTCATCCACGTGATTGATTGGGTCATTCATCTACACGGCGGTATAACCATCTTGATCATTCTCTTTACTTTACCGCAAACTAGTTGACAAGCTCTTTAGTGTAGCTAGTTGTGAGAGCTTGATTGCTTGGTTGGTGTGGCTCTTTAGTTAGCCTTTGAGAGCACACTAACATAGGGTAGTGTCATAGCTCTTGTGTGAATCGACACTACCTAAACTAGAATTGTGGTAGGTGGCTTGCATTTTAAGTAGGCTAGCGCAACACTTGCTTCGCCTCATAATTGTCTAACCTTTTGTTAAGTGTTGTTGTAGAATTTTATTAGGCTATTCACCCCCCCTCTAGCCATTAGGACCTTACACACCTGGTGCTTGGACTTCTCCACTGATCAACTGGTTGGACCGCTTGGTTCATGGACTCCGTTGCCGACCAGTTGATCGGACTATTCGCCGATCGCTTCTACTCAATGCTCACTTCGCCGTCGACCAGTTGATCGGACTGTTCGCTGGTCGCTTCTACTCAATGCTCACTTCACCGCCAACTAATTGACCAGACTATTCGCCACTCGTGCTTCATCGCCAGCTACGCCGGTTACTCCTCAGCGCTCGGATTCTTCATGCTTGAGGACTAAGTGGGCACACTTCACCGCACGGACGTCGTCAACTACGTCGGTGCTCAGACCTCGCCGCCTATGCCAGGAACTCCTCACTCCTCAGTGCTCGGTCATCGCCAGCGATGCTGGGGACTCCTCGTTCATCAGTGCTCGATCATCACCAGCGACGCTGGGGACTCCTCGCTCCTCGGTGCTCGGACATCGCCACCTACGCTGAGGACTCCTCGCTCCTCGGTGCTCGGACATCGCCGCCTACGCCGGGGACTCCTCGCTCCTCGGTGCTTGGTCATCGCCAGTGACGTCGGGGACTCCTCACTCCTCGGTGCTCGGACCTCACTAGCTTCACCGGGGACTCCTTGGTGCTCAGACATCGCCGCCTACGCTGGGGACTCCTTGGTGCTCGGTCATCGCCAGCGACGCCGGGGACTCCTCGCTCCTCGATGCTCGGACATCGCTGCCTACACCGGGGACTCCTCGCTCCTCGCTCCTCGCTCCTCAGTGCTTGGACATCACCGCCTACGCTAGGGACTCCTTGCTCCTCGGTGCTTGGTCATCGCCAGCAACGCCGTGGACTCCTCGCTCCTCGGTGCTTGGTCATCGCCAGCTTTGCCGGGGACTCCTTGGTGCTCAGACATCACCGCCTATGCTGGGGACTCCTCGATGCTCGGTCATCGCCAGCGACACTGGGGACTCCTCGCTCCTCGGTGCTCGGTCATCGCCAGCGACGCTGGGGACTCTTTGCTCCTCGGTGCTCAGACATCGCCGCCTACACTGAGGACTCCTTGCTCCTTGCTCCTCAGTGCTCGGACATCACCGCCTACGCCGAGGACTCCTCGCCCCTTTGTGCTCGATCATCACCAATGACGCCATGGACTCCTCGCTCCTCGGTGCTCGGTCATCGCCAGCGACGCCGGAGACTCCTTTCTCCTCGGTGCTCGGTCATCACCAGCGACGCCGGGGACTCCTCGCTCCTCACTCCTCGATGCTCGATCATCGCAAACAACACCGGGGACTCCTCGCTCCTCGGTGTTTGAACATCGCTGCCTATGCCGGGGACTCCTCGCTCCTCAGTGCTCGGTCATCGCCAGCGACGCCGTGGACTCCTCGCTCCTCGGTGCTCGGTCATCGCCAACGACGTCGGGGACTCCTCGCTCCTCGATGCTCGGTCATCGCCAGCGATGCCGGGGACTCCTCGCTCCTCGGTGCTCAGTCATCGCCAGCAATGCTGGGGACTCCTCGCTCCTTGGTGCTTGGACATCGCTAGCGACGCCGGGGACTCCTCGCTCCTCAGTGCTCCCTTGGTGGTCGGATCTTGCTACATCTCATCGGTGCGCTAACAAGCTGCTCCATGTTGTTGGGATCAGGGTGCTGATCTTGGGCAGCACGTCTGGGGTCTTGATATCCGCATGTCAGACGACGTTGGCAAGCTTTCTTTTTCTTTGACCCTGCTACAAGATTCATTCTTCATCTTCCAGCAGGCTCGGGGACTAAGTGGGCACACTTCACCTTACAGTGAATGTGCTTGTTCTCATCTTGAGGCTACACCCAGGGACTGGCTGCCTCCTCAGCTGGTCTTCTACTTTCTAACCCTGGCACCACGTGACTATGTCACCTACTGTCAGGCTCGAGGACTAGCTGTGGGGGTATGGCCCCCAAGACATGGGCCGCACCATCAGAGGTGGCTCGCCCACAAGATCAAGGCATGCACGGCGCTGCTCGGCGTGCACCGCAAGACATTGTATAGTACCAAATAGGCTACTTTACTTGTAACCCTGTCCCTCCAGACTATATAAGGAGACGCAGGGGTCCCCTAGCGGACAAGATACATAGAAGATACATCAAGATCTATCTACTACATCTCAATACAATACACCAAAGACACAGGACGTAGGGTATTATGTCGATCAGACGGCCCAAACCTGTCTAAATCGATGTCTCTGCGCCTTGTGTCACCATCCGGTTCCTGATCATGTGCATCCCCACCAACAAATCTACCATTGCGGGATGCCCCTCGGTGGACTACTGACGATATTCTATCGACAACAGTGGAGCCCAACGGCTCTATTCAAGGGGGCTCTCTATTTAAGCCCCATGGCTGGCTCTAGCTCACACTCTTGGCCATTTGCATTGACATAGCAACCTTGTGAGCTTAGCCAAAGCCCTCCTACTCATCTCCATCATTGATTCATCATCTTTGTGAGATTGGGAGTGAATCCAAGTGCACTGCTTGAGTGTTTGCATCTAGAGGCACTTGGTGTTCATGTTTCATTGTGGAATTCGCTTGTTACTCTTGGTGGTTACCACCTAGATGGCTTGGAGCAGCAAGGATCGTTGAGCAGAGGTTGGTGATTGTCTCCGGCTCTGATCGTGATGATTGTGAGGGGTTCTTGACCTTTTTCCAGCGGAGGTCCAAAATGTACTCTAGTGGATTACTCGTGGCTCGTGTGATCCTCATCTTGTGTTGGTTGTGCGGCACCCTATTGAGGATTTGGCGTGTGATGCTAATTAGCGCATAAACCTCCAAGTGAGTGAATCGCCACAATGAGAACTAGCTTGCCGGCAAGCAAGTGAACCTCAGTAAAAAATCTTGTGTCACCTTGTCCAAGTATTTCATTGGCCATATTGTGATTGGCGCATACCTCGGAACGTCGGTATAATCATCGCCATTCTCTCTTGTATTATATTCCTAGTGTGTAAGCTAAGCCCTTTAGTGTAATTAGTTTTGAGAGCTAGTTTGCGTTGTGATTCGTGGATAGTGAGTCTCTTTAGTCAGTCTTTGAGGACTCACTAACTTAGTGTAGTGACATAGCCATTGTGTGGATAGAGACTATAGAAACTAGAATTATGGTAGGTGGTTTGCATTTTTAGTAGGCTAGCGCAACTCTCGCTTCGCCTCACATTTGTCTAAACTGATTTGCTAAGTGTTGTTGTAGAAATTTTTAATAGGCTATTCACCCCCTCTAGGCATTAGGACCTTTTAGCAACCTTCGGTGATAGGGCGGTTGTGATGCCCCCGGTGAGCGGCACCCACGGTGGAGGCAACAGCGGCGATCAAGCGGGTGTGGCCTCCCACAGTGAGGCACCCCCGTTCTAGAAAAGGTCATGTCAAGCGACCCCCGCAGTGGAGAAGGTGAGCGGTGGGCGGTGCGGAGGAGGCACCGCGGCAGTCGGATGGAGCGGTGGAGGCGCCCGCGGTGGTTGGATGGCCCGGTAAAGGTGCATGCGGCGGTCGGATGGTGCCGTGGACTCCGCAACGGGCGACTGGGCGATGAGGAAGAGAAATATGTCTGTTTTTTAGATGGACTATGAGGGGAAGCAGGCCTTAGAAAGGCGTGTCCGGATGGACGGTCGCCCTCACCAGAGCATTATCAGACCCAAATTAGTATTGATAGTTCATTCGTCCACTCACCAGTGACTTCGTCTCCCAATTTTTTATTTATATTCTATTGTTTCATTAAATAGAGGGTACCGTATAATATTTTATATTTTACATTATTATTAATGTGTCACTTTTTTATCATGTTTGTTATTTTTTTATTACTAGCAAATATGCTCGTGCATTGCAAGCAATAGGTTTTGCGTTAACTTAATGGTTTGCGTCTTGAAGATTTATTTAGTAGTAGTTATATGTTTTAATACGTCTTGAAATCGAACTCCGTACTTGAAAGGATCAAGATGCCCAAGAGGGGGGGTGAATTGGGCTAATTCTAAATTCTCTTGCAATAATTAAATCCTACGGATAGCCCAATTAACCCCTTGTGCCTAGAAAAGTGTTTATATCAAACTAATGCACAACAACCTCGCAACCTAAGTTCCAAACTTACTCTAGCAAGCAATTCTATGGATGTAAAACAAGTATTGAATTGCTCAAGGTAAATGCTCAAAGTAAGTGCTCAAAGTAAATAGAGAGAGAAAGGAACGCGGCGATGTTTTGCCGAGGTATCGGAGAGTCGCCACTCCCCACTAGTCCTCATTGGAGCACCCGCGCAAGGGTGTAGCTCCCCCTTGATCCACGCAAGGATCAAGTGCTCTCTACGGGTTGATTCTTCGACACTCCGTCGTGGCGAATCACCCAAAGCCGCTCACAACTTGAGTTGGGTCACCCACAAGCTCCGCCGGGTGAACACCAAACTCTCGATCACCACCAAGCCGTCTAGGTGATGGCGATCACCAAGAGTAACAAGCACGAACTCTCACTTGACCATGCGAAGCCTAATGAGAAGATGGATGCACACTTTGCTACTCTTGATTTGCTAGTGAGGCTACTCTCTTGGATTCTCAAATCACAAACACCTCACTAGGACCTTGCTCTTCTTGGCACTCACAAACGTGTTTCTCAGCTGTTGGAATGAGCAAAAGTTACTCCACTCACGAGTGGAGCCTCTATTTATAAGGCAGCCTGAAAAACGAACCGTTATGAGCTTCTGCGGGATGACCGGATGCTCCGGTCGTGATGACCGGACGCTCCGGTCAGTTCAACCCGCGAACCAGTAGTAAAGAGTCGACCGGACGCTGGCAGGGTCCGGTCAGCATTGACCGGACGCATCCGGTCGCATAAAATCCTTACTGGAACCTTACTGGACTCGACCGGACGCTGAACCCTCAGGGTCCGGTCAGCACTGACCGGACGCGTCCGGTCACTCTTTCCCAAGTCTGGACCCTTACTGGAGTCGACCGGACGCTAGCCCTCAGCGTCCGGTCACACGACCTTCCAGCGTCCGGTCACACCAGACTTAATCACCTCAGTCAAATGAACTGACCAGACCCAGCGGCCAACGTCCGGTCGCACCGGAGCCAGCGTCCGGTCAGTGTTTGACCCTCCATTCACTTCCAACTTTCGAACATATGTGAATGAAGTTTGCTCCAAAGGATCTTAGGCATTCATAGGAGCTACCTAGAGCTAGTTTAAACAAGTGTGCACCACACCTAACTCACTAGACTCAACTAGGTCAAGCTACCCATTCATACCCCCCTTCATAGTATGGCCAAAGGAAAAAACAAAGTCCTAAACTACTCTAAGTGTCTCTCCAACTCCAATCGACACTTAGAACTAGTTATCCTTAACCTTGTCGTCCATCCTTTGAAAACCGAAACGATTTCCATCGTAGGGGCATGACAACCTCGATTGCCCAATCGATCTCCATTACCATGACCTAACTTAATTGCCTCTGTAAAACACACGTTAGTCATAGTAATCTTGTATTGACATTAATCACCAAAATCCAACTAGGGGCCTAGATGCTTTCAATCTCCCCCTTTTTGGTGATTGATGACAATACTACCTCGAGTATGTTGTGGAGTGAGGTTTTTGACGGGCTTGGTTCATATAAGCTTTTGTCAATAAGAACAAAAGAGTTAGTCAAGCTTATATGGCCCAAGCCAACACAATGTACTCAAAAGATATGAATTAAGCATGAGTACAAATAACAAAGCTCATTTGCTTTGAAGTATAAACGCGGAAGCAAAAGGCAAATGAGCATTACACAAGTGATATGACATATAGATAATGAAAAGTAGAAATCACACATGTCAAATATCACAATCACGTAGATAGCACTATCACATATATATAATAGTATGCATGAAAGTAAACACACGAATGCATAAGTAATAGTGTATCACACAAATAAAACTCCAAATGTATATAATAAGCTAATACTAGATAACTAGCTCCCCCTAAAACTCGCTCCCCCTAAGTCTACATACTCAAACCCTCTCCCCCTTTGGCGTCAAACACCAAAACCTAAGGGTCGGTCGGTGGGGCTGTAGCGGACGAGTCGGGCGCTGAAGTACGTGGAGCAAGATGGAACTGGGCGCCATCATCATCGGACCCTGAGCTCTGAACTGACTGACCCTCTGAAGCAGGAAGTGTCGCTAAAGCGGTCTGGGTCTAAGCTGGGGCTGGTGCTGCTTGTGAAGCTGCAAGTATGTCTGTCGTAGGATCTGACAAGGCGACAGACGAGGGGAGCCTCTGAGTAGTCATGATAGCTGGAGTTGCTGCAGACGGACCGGCAGTATGCATGTGAGGCGGAGTAGGCATGCCGGTCAACTCGCTGAAAGATGCTCCAAGACTCCTGGAGACTGACGTGTCAGGCATGAATAGCGAGGAAGACTGCTCTGGTGAGAAACCTGTGTGATAAGGAGTGAACTGCGGGGCTACACCAGGTGAGGCTAACCACTGGGACACCTGTACAGGAGGTGAAGTAAACTGAGCTGGAGGCTATCCCTGACTCTGGAGCCCGATGGGCTGTACTGCTGGAGTCGTCGAAGTGGTAGGAGGCTATGCAAGCTAGGGCAAAATCTGTGGTAGTGGGATCCCAATGGCTGTCACTACATGCTGCATGAATCCCATGAGCTGCTGCTGCATAAGTAACTGCTGGTGCTGAAGGAGCTGCTGCTGCCGCTGAAACTCGTCCTGACGAGCCTGAAACTGTGCGAAGTTGGTAGCTGTCTCCTGTGCCTGTCGTGTCTCATCCTGCTGCATCCGCTCAAGAATAGCTATGAGAGCGGGGTCTGTCTGCGGAGCAGGTGGTGCAGAACTGGAGCTACTGGCCTCTGCATCATGTCTGCGTGGAGGCATCTGAGGTATAGGCTGGTAGTCGTCGTCAGAGCTGTCACTATACTCGCTCAACTCCTGTTGTGCCTCTAGCTCCTCCTCCTCAGTGGCTACAATCCCTCTGATGATCTCATCCTGCTGAGCTATGGACTCTAGCATGTCGGGACAACAGCTAGGCTATCTGGGTGCCTGAGGAGTGGTGTGTCTAATCCTCTGTGACAGGTTGTAGGCTGGGAACTCTGTAGTGGCACCTGTATACTCATCCATCATGCCAGGGGGCTTATCAAGCACAACTCTGTGGATGAGGAATGTGATCCAGTGAGCATAGGGAAGCTGCCTGCGACCCTTGAATCCCTCAGCTATAGTATCCTCCATCTCTGAAAGAAGGAGGTCCCAGATGTCAAATACTGTCATCTGCATGATGGCATTGAGAAGCCAGAGCTGTAAGCGAGTCAGGCCCTCCCTGTATCCCAACCTAGGAAGCAGTGTCCTCCTGATGATGGCCTCTAGTATCCTCGCTATAGGAGTCAAGTCACTGGGGTTCCTGCTCGACCCCTCTCCAAATGGCTCCTTGAAGCAATGCCGCACTAAATCTGTAGGGGGCACCTGCCCTCCATGAGGACGCCTGGGAGGCTCCTGCTGTCCATAGCAAACCTCATGCATCTTTATAGGCTGCTCCTATAGTCTCAGTATCTCCCTGGCTCTACCACTAGTCACTCTGTAGTCTTTGCCTTTGAAAGCAAAGTGAATGAATCTGTGATGAGGATCGATGTAGAGCGAGGCATAAAACTGACGGACCCAAGAAGGTACATATATACCCGTCCGTCCAATCAAATCTGTCAGTCCTGGCAAATATGACAAGTATTGCCGAATGCTCTCTCTGGCTGCTGCCACAATGGACTCTATCTGACAGACCCTCTGTGATCTGAACACTGCCCCACTGTTAAGATATGCATTGTAGAAATCCTCCTACAGTGGCGTGTAGAATCCCTCAGCTGCTCTCTCATCCCTCCTCGGAGGAAACCAAACCTCAAACTCAACAAACCATAGCTGCTGAACCTGCCTAGCTGTAGCGGCCCTCAAGTCGAGGTGAACCACTAGAGGCAGACCCTGTGGTCTGGGCGGAGGGCGTGAACCCCTGCACTGTGTAACTGGCCTCGGTGGAACTACAGCACTGGTATGACTCGAGTGGCGTAGCTGAGGTGCCGGCTCAGTCTCCTGACCCTCCTGAGTCTCCTGGGCTAGCTAAGGCTCTACTGGTGGGGGCTGCTGCTATGCTGACGGACCCTCCTCAATGGCAACCCGTCGTCCTGCAAGCGTGGTAGTCCCAGCTGGACTACCGTGACGACGCTCAACATCCTCGATCGTAGCTCTGTCTGCGGGTGAAACTAGCTGATCTACAATGACAACTCCGCTATGGGTACCACCTCTCTCGGCACGCTCTGCGGCCTCCGCAACAGCTACTGCTCTTGCTGTCTCTGCGTCGGGGTACTTCCGCTTCTTGGATGTTACCTGCTTGCTTGACTTGCCTTTAGATCTGGCTGGCTGGCGAGGCGGGGGCCTCCGATCATCATCACCTGGGCCACCACCAACATTCTTGGTGCGAGCCATCTGAACTGACAAGATGGTGAACTGTCGCTGATGAAGATCAACTGTCAAACTGCCGCTTTCGAGGCTTGGCCTCGATCCTTACTCATGAGCTTGGCCCCGAGTTGACTACCAACTGCCAGACGAAACACAACGGAACTGACTCGCTGCACGATAGAATAGATGGATATACAAATAAATACCATATGTCTAATAGATGCGAAACCCTAATAGAGAAAGCAATGTAGATGCGAATTTGAATCGTATGGCTTTCTACCTGATGATCCGCAAACCAAGAATAGATAAGATGTCATGCGGGGGATCCTCGGAACCGGGCTAGGGTTAGGGAAAATGTCCTGAATGTAATGGAGAATCAGAGACAACAAATCGATCTAGGTCACCAATGTATAGATCAAGATTGAAAAATAAAGCTTGCCTTACCAATCAAGGGGATGGTAAGGCTAGGGCACTTCGGCGTGAAGACCGGCAGCCTTGGCGACGGTGGAGCGGCGAGCTGAGGCGCGAGGAGGCTAGAGCATGGTGTGGTGCTAAGCAGGCACGGTGGCGCGCGGGACGGCGGCGCGTGGCTGCAACGGGCCGGTGGTGGCGCGCGAGGACGGGGCTCGTAGCTCGGCTGAGGGCTCGGCTGGAGCGCGGCTGACGAGCGGGGGCCGAGCGCGGTGGCGTGGCAAGGCGAGGGCACGGCGGTGCGGGCGCGAGGTGACCGGCGTAGGTGGCGCGCGGCTAGGCTACGGCGGCGGCTTGGGCTAGGTCACGGCGGGTTGAGGTCGAACAGGGGTACGGTCTTGCTGTTAAATAGTTCCCCACACGCGACAGAAAAGGAATCGGAGAAAGGAGTCCTAAAAACACGCGAGATCCACTGACCGGATGCTCCGGTGGTAGCAACCGGACGCTACCACCCAACGTCCGGTCGATTCCAGAGAGGTCCAAAACCTCTGGAATCGGGACCGGATGCGTCCGGTGGTCCATGACCGGACGCAGGCAGGGTCCGGTCAGTATTGCTAGACCTTCCTTGATCGACCGGACGCTGAACCCTTCCTGACTGGACGCACAGACGCAGCGTCCGGTCACTCCTTCAGTAGCAGTTCACCTCCTGTGAACTGACCGGACGCTGGACAGCAGCGTCCGGTGCAGCGTCCGGTGCACCTTTTCCAGCAAACCTCCAACCTTCCTTCGCGCTGCCTGTTCCCAATCAAGTCCCAACTTGAATAAGATCCAAATAAACACCAATTGGGACTGATGTGAGTGACCTCTCTCAAACCCTCATATTTTTCAAAATATTTTGCCTTAGGCTATAATTCTTTTTAAGAAAATAGGCAACAAGAGGGCAAATGGAACAAAACGACAAAACAACATTCATGGATATGTAATACTTGTAAGTAAATCTAGTTGCTTGTCAAGTTTGATCCAAGGTTAAGCTTCTTCACACGCTTTTCAGCGGTTATCTTAACCATGTTAGACAAGCCCTATATGCATTGCCACAAATTAAACATGTTGTATATTACAATGAATGCAAGGGACAACACAAGCTCAATTTTTAGTGAAGTTACTAAAATCAAGTACATTGAGCTCATTCCGCAATCTACAAAATGTAGCCTCATCTAGCGGTTTAGTGAAGATATCCGCTAATTGATCTTCGGATCTTACACCTTCTAGTGATATATCATTTTTAGCTACATGATCTCTTAGAAAGTGATGGCGGATATCTATATGCTTGGTGCGAGAGTGTTGAACCGGATTATTTGCAAGTTTTACCGCACTTTCATTGTCGCACAAAAGAGGTACTTTCTCTAGAACTACTCCATAGTCTAGTAAAGTTTGTTTCATGTATAAAATTTGTGCACAACAAGCACCTGCGGCAATGTATTCCGCTTCGGCGGTGGACAAAGCCACACTATTTTGTTTCTTGGAGGACCAAGACACAAGTGATCTACCAAGCAAATGGCACCCTCCGGATGTGCTCTTTCTATCAACTTTGCATCCAGCGTAATCCGAATCGGAATAGCCAATTAATTCAAATAAAGCTCCTTTGGGATACCAAAGGCCAATGCTTGACGTGTGCTTAAGATACCTAAGGATTCTTTTTACGGCAATTAAATGTGTTTCCTTAGGACTAGCTTGAAACCTAGCACACATACACACACTAAACATGATGTCGGGCCTAGATGCGGTTAAATATAACAAGCTACCAATCATAGAACGGTAGAGAGTTTGATCAACCGAGTTACCTCCCTCATCTAGGTCGAGATGTCCATTGGTAGGCATTGGGGTCTTGATTGGCTTACATTCATCCATCTTGAATCTCTTGAGAAGATCTTTTGTGTATTTCTCTTGAGAGATGAAGATGCCTTCTTTCATTTGCTTGACTTGAAAACCAAGAAAGAATGTAAGCTCACCAATCATTGACATCTCGAACTCCTTAGACATCAATTCACCAAATTCTTTGCATGAGTCTTCATTTGATGATCCAAAGATGATATCATCAACATATACTTGACAAATGAAGATATGCCCATCAAGCTTCTTAGTGAATAGTGTGGTGTCGACCTTCCCAATGGTGAAGCCTTTCTCAATAAGGAAATCCTGAAGGCGCTCATACCAAGCTCTTGGGGCTTGCTTAAGCCCATATAGTGCCTTGGACAACCTATAAACATGATTAGGATATCTAGGGTCTTCAAACCCAGAAGGTTGATCAACATAGACTAGTTCATTAATAAAGCCATTTAAGAATGCACTTTTCACATCCATTTGATATAGTTTCATTTCATGATGTGATGCATATGCAAGAAGGATACGGATGGCTTCTAATCTTGCAACCGGTGCAAAGGTTTCTCCAAAATCTAAACCTTCAACTTGAGAGAACCCCTTTGCAACTAGTCTTGCCTTGTTCCTCACAACAACACCTTGATCATCTTGCTTGTTGCGGAACACCCACTTTGTTCCAATGACTCTTGCACCTTTTGGTCGCTCTTCAAGATTCCAAACTTCATTGCGAGTGAAGTTGTTCAACTCTTCATGCATGGCATTTATCCAATCCGGATCTTTAAGAGCTTCTTCTACCTTGGTAGGCTCATAGCAAGAGACAAAAGAGTGATGAGCGATAAATGAAGTAAGTTTTTGAGATCGAGTCATTACACCCTTTGATGGACTCCCTATGATGAGATCTTGTGGATGATCTTGTAGGAGAGGTGTATTTCTTCTATTGACCACTTGAGGAGGAGGTTGTGGAGCATCAACATCTTGTGCTTGTACCACCATTTGCTCATGGGAGATATGAGTATCTTCATTTTCTACTCTCCCATCTTTTTCACCATCTTGTGGTACATTTGATGAAGAAGGTTGGTTAATGACTTGTACATCATCTTCATCATCTTTTGGCTTGATGTCTCCCACCGGGATATTCTTCATAGCCTCCCTCAATGGTTCATCACCTACATCATCAAGATTCTCATGTGCTCCTTGGGAGCCGTTAGATTCATCAAATTCCACATCATATGTTTCTTCAACCAAGCCGGTGGCATGATTGAATACTCTATATGCTTTGGACTTCAATTAGTAGCCAACAAGAAAACCTATATCACAACGTCTTTGAAACTTCCCTAGGTGTTGCCGCTTCTTGTAGATGTAGCACTTGCAACCAAACACCCTAAAGAAGGAGACGTCCGGCTTCTTCCCATTGAGCAACTCATACGGTGTCTTGACAAGGAACTTTTGAAGAAATAGGCGGTTGGATGCATAACATGCGGTGTTGATTGCTTCCGCCCATAGAGCTTTGGGGGTGTTGTACTCATCTAGCATTGTCCTTGCAAGAGTGATCAAAGTCCGGTTCTTCCTCTCAACTACACCATTTTATTGAGGAGTATAGGTTGCAGAGACTTCATGTTTGATTCCAACTTCATCACAATAAGCTTCTATGTTTATGTTGTCAAACTCTTTGCCATTGTCACTTCTTATCTTCTTGAGCTTCACTTCAAATTCATTTTGAGCTCTCTTGGTAAACTTCTTGAAACAAGATGCAACTTCGGATTTGTCATGAAGGAAAAACACCCATGTATATCTTGAATAGTCATCCACAATCACAAGGCAATAGAGATTTCCTCCTAGACTCTTGTATGTTGTTGGTCCAAATAAATCCATGTGTAGGAGTTCTAGCACTCTTGTGGTTGACATGAAAGCTTTGGTTGGATGAGTGTTTGCAACTTGCTTGCCGGCTTGACATGCACTATAAAGCTTGTCCTTCTCAAACTTCACATCCTTCAACCCTCTCACCAAATCATTCTTCATAAGCTTCTTGAGTGAGCTCATCCCAACATGAGCAAGTCTTCTATGCCATAGCCACCCAAGTGTTGTTTTGGTGAATAGGCAAGTCTTCAAGTTTGCATCTTCGGAGGTGAAGTCAACTAGATATAAGTTGTTGTATCTAAATCCATTGAATATCACTTGATTGTCATCTACTTTGGATACAACAACCTCCTTCTCGGTGAATAAGCATTGAAAGCCAAGATCACACAATTGCCCAATGGATAGCAAGTTGAAGCTCAATGAAGCAACATAGAGCACATTGGAGATGGAATGATCATTTGAGATTGCCACTTTGCCCAATCCTTTAACCTTGCCCTTTGAATTATCTCCAAATGTTATTTTCTCTTGTCCATCTACCTCTTCATCTAGTGAGGTGAACATACGAGGATCACCGGTCATATGTTGAGTGCAACCACTATCAATAACCCAATGACTTCCACCGGTCTTGTAGTTCACCTACACACAAGAGATTCAAGCTTTAGGGATCCAAGCTTGTTGAGGGCCCTTCACCTTCTCAACAAGTGACTTAGCCACCCAAATTTTCTTAGGCCTACTCTTGTTGGGGGGACCTAAGAACATGACTTTCATCTTTCCACTCGAATCTTTTCTAAGCATGTAGTGAGCATTGAAAGCAAAGGGTCTAGCATGCTTGGGCAAGGGTTGTGGTGGTGGAGTTTGACACTCATGAGCAAAGTGGCCTTCTTGTCCACACTCAAAACATCTCTTTGGCTTTGGCTTTGGCTTTGATTGTTGGTGTTGAGCTTGAGCCTTCTTCTTCTCTACACTTGCCATATATCCAATGCCACTTCTATCCATCTTCATGACGGTATTCATGAGTAGCTCACTTTGGAGATGCTTGCCTCTAGCAAACTTGCTCAATCCCACCTTGAGATGCTCTTTCTCCATCTTGAGCTTCTTGTTCTCTTCCTTGAGAATATCATTGTTCTTCTCCTCCTTGAGTTTCTTGATTTCTTCTTTTAGCTTCTCATTCTCAAGGATCACCTCTTTATCATGATCAAGAGTTTCTAGCACAATAGTGTTGTGACTTTTCATCTCTTCAAGATCTTTCATGAGCTTCTCACTGTCACTCTTGAGCTTGACATACTCATCATAGTCATTGCACTCAACCACTTGCTTGCCCTTGCTACTAGATCCATGCTCAAAGCTTTCATTAATTAAATCATCACATGAGGTAGCTATATCAATCTTAACAACATGGTTAGTAGCATCATGTGGCTCATTTGGTAAGAATTCTTGTGCAATAGTAAGGGTATCATAATTGATCTTTAGAGTTGTATATTCATCTTTTAGCTTATTGTGACTAGTGATAAGCTCATTGTGCACCCACTCAAGTTTATCATTTTTATCTTTAAGCTCTTTCTTAGAAGATTTGAGCTCCTTGAGTTTGGATGATATAGAATCATTTGTTTCTTTGAGCTCATCATTAGCCTTTTCTAACGTATCACACTTAGCTAAGAGTGAATCATTTTTAGCATCAAGTTTTTCATTTGTAGCTCTACTCTTTCTAATGATCTTAGTATATTTTCTTAGTATTTTGACAAGATCATCATATGTAGGTGAGTCATCATCATCACTATCACTATCATCATCACTAGCATGTTCATCATCACTACTATCATCACTCTTAGTTACCTTGCGTTCACCTTTGGCCATAAGGCATAGGTGTGTAGAGGATGATAGCGATGATGGCGGTGAAGATGCAAGATCAATAGCAATGGCGGCCACCTTTTCATCGTCACTATCATCATCGGATGATCCACTTGATGAATCAATGTCCGTGAGCCAATCACCGACAATATAGGCCTTGCCACTCTTCTTCTTCTTGTAGAACTCCCTCTTTTTGCCATCTCTCTTCTTGTATGGCTTGTTCTTCTTCTTTTCATCTTCATCGCTTGAATCATCTTTCTTGTCCTTGTTCTTGAACTTGTCTTTCTTGGGCTTCGTGCATTGATGAGCTAGGTGGCCAAGTTCGCCACAATTGTAGCAATCCATCTCGGAGATTGGCTTTCTTCTTGAGCTAGTGAAGAACTTCTTCTTCTTGCCATCAAACTTGATGCCACTCTTGTTTAGCCTTTTTAGCATCTTGGTGGTCTTCTTCACCATGAGGGCAAGGCTTTCTTCATCATCTTCATCACTTGAGCTCTCATACTCAAGTCTTGCTTTGCCCTTATCTTGGCTAGCTTTGAATGCTAAGTCCTTCTCTTTCTTCTTTGTAGAGGATGAGCCATCTTGTGGTGTGATGTGCATGTACATCTCATGAGCATTGATCTTTCCCAAGATTTGTGTCGGTGTAGCGGCGGAAAGATCACCTTGATGTAGCACGGTCACAATGTGCCCATATTTGTCAATGGGGAGGACACTCAAGATTTTTCTCACAACGTCGGATGGTGACATTTGAGTGAGTCCAAGCCCATTGACTTCCTCTACAAGAACATTTAATCGAGAATACATCTCATTAGCACTTTCTTTGGGAAACATCTCAAAAGAATTTAGCTTTTTAATCACAAGATGATAGCGTTCCTCACGCTCACTCTTGGTTCCCTCATGGAGCGCACAAACGTCCGACCATAGTGCATGGGCGTCTTTGTGGTTCCTTACACGATTGAACACATCTTTGCAAAGGCCTCAAAAGATGGTGTTGCGAGCCTTTGCATTCCATTTTTCATAATTCACTTCATCACCTTGAAGTTGTGCGGCATTCCTAGGTGCTGGGAACCCTTGAGAGGCGGCTCTTAGAATTCCAACATCTAGAGCTTCTAAGTATGCCTCCATGCGGATTTTCCAATATGGAAAATCATCTCCCTCAAAGATAGGAGGAGGTCCATCCCCGTGAGACATCTTGCTCTAAGCGATTAAGCTTAAAAACATGAGCATGAGGCTCTAATACCAATTGAAAGGATCAAGATGCCCAAGAGGGGGGGGTGAATTGGGCTAATTCTAAATTCTCTTGCAATAATCAAATCCTACGGATAGCCCAATTAACCCCTTGTGCCTAGAAAAGTGTTTATATCAAACTAATGCACAACAACCTCGCAACCTAAGTTCCAAACTTACTCTAGCAAGCAATTCTATGGATGTAAAACAAGTATTGAATTGCTCAAGGTAAATGCTCAAAGTAAGTGCTCAAAGTAAATAGAGAGAGAAAGGAACGCGGCGATGTTTTGCCGAGGTATCGGAGAGTCGCCACTCCCCACTAGTCCTCGTTGGAGCACCCGCGCAAGGGTGTAGCTCCCCCTTGATCCGCGCAAGGATCAAGTGCTCTCTACGGGTTGATTCTTCGACACTCCATCGCAGCGAATCACCCAAAGCCGCTCACAACTTGAGTTGGGTCACCCACAAGCTCCGCCGGGTGAACACCAAACTCCTGATCACCACCAAGCTGTCTAGGTGATGGCGATCACCAAGAGTAACAAGCACGAACTCTCACTTGACCATGCGAAGCCTAATGAGAAGATGGATGCACACTTTGCTACTCTTGATTTGCTAGTGAGGCTACTCTCTTGGATTCTCAAATCACAAACACCTCACTAGGACCTTACTCTTCTTGGCACTCACAAACGTGTTTCTCAGCTGTTGGAATGAGCAAAAGTTACTCCACTCACGAGTGGAGCCTCTATTTATAAGGCAGCCTGAAAAACGAACCGTTATGAGCTTCTGCGGGATGACCGGACGCTCCAGTCATGATGACCGGACGCTCCGGTCAGTTCAACCCACGAACCAGTAGTAAAGAGTCGACCGGACGCTGGCAGGGTCTGGTCAGCACTGACCGGACGCGTCCGGTCGCATAAAATCCTTACTGGACTCGACTAGACGCTGAACCCTCAGGGTCCGGTCAGCACTGACCGGACACGTCCGGTCACTCTTTCCCAAGTCTGAACCCTTACTGGAGTCGACCGGACGCTAGCCCTCAGCGTCCGGTCACACGACCTTCCAGCGTCCGGTCACACCAGACATAATCACCTCAGTCAAATGAACTGACCGGACCCTGCGGCCAGCGTCCGGTCGCACCGGAGCCAGCGTCCGGTCAGTGTTTGACCCTCCATTCACTTCCAACTTTTGAACATATGTGAATGAAGTTTGCTCCAAAGGATCTTAGGCATTCATAGGAGCTACCTAGAGCTAGTTTAAACAAGTGTGCACCACACCTAACTCACTAGACTCAACTAGGTCAAGCTACCCGTTCATACCCCCCTTCATAGTACGGCCAAAGGAAAAAACAAAGTCCTAAACTACTCTAAGTGTCTCTCCAACTCCAATCGACACTTAGAACTAGTTATCCTTAACCTTGTCGTCTATCCTTTGAAAACCGAAACGATTTCCATCGTAGGGGCATGACAACCTCGATTGCCCAATCGATCTCCATTACCATGACCTAACTTAATTGCCTCTGCAAAACACACGTTAGTCATAGTAATCTTGTATTGACATTAATCACCGAAATCCAACTAGGGGCCTAGATGCTTTCAGTACTGCTGCTTGAAGCGCCTCGAGTCTATAATGTTGTTGCATGTGTGTTGTTCTTACTTGTGTAAGCACATACCATGAGTCTGACATATACGGGAGAACAAGGAGCAAAACGATATTGTAGACATATAAAAAAGATTGTAAGAATTTTATTTCTCTTTAATATTATATAGGTCGTAAAGAAATATACATATCGATATAGTACTCCTTATACACATAGTACCTCATGGACATTATTATTAGTTTTTTTGTACAAACAATTTATAGAACTTAGGTCACATGTTCTTTTTTTAAACGGTACTGCTAGCGTCCGGATGTTCAGATAGACGCTCGCGTCCAGACGCCCGCGATTGCTGGGCTGTTGCGTTGCTCGCCTGCTTGCCCGCCAGCTCGCTTGTGCCGCTCCGTGGGGATCGCCTTCGCCTGCCTTGCTTCCCATGCGCACGTGGGGACTGCCTCTGCCTGCGCCCGCTTTTCGCTTCCCGTGTCTGCTCGTAACATGTGCAACGTCTCAATCTACTTTTGCAACATCCAGATGAAACACATGCAATATATGTCAGAAATAGCTGAAACACTTGCAACATACGTCTGAAACAATTGAAAAACACCTTAAAACAGTTGAAAATATTGCAAACATACGCAATATCCAGATAAAACACTTGCATCATATGTGTGAAACATATGCAACATCCATATAACACACTTGCAACATGTGTCTAAAAAACATGAAACATTGAGAACAAACGCTTACAACATACGCGTGCAACCACTGCAACATATGCAACATCCCGATCTACTTTTACAACATCCATATGAAACACTTGAAACATATATCTGAAACAATTGAAACACTTAAAAATATACGCTTTGCAACATGCACTTTCAGCAAAAAAAAACCTAGCACGGGCGGGCGGGCGGAGCACTGTGACAGCGGGGATCCGGTGCTAGGTCACGGTGGAGAAGGAGGATGGCAGCGGGCGGCCGACTGTGCGGCCCCCAGTGAGCGGTTGCGCTACCTCCGGTGATAGGGCGGCTGTGATGCCCCCGGCGAGCGGCACCCGTGGGAGTTGACAGCGGCGATCGAGCGGGTGAGGCCTCCCGCAGCGTGGCACCGCCGTTCTAGAAAAGGTCATTGAGCAACCCCCGCGGTGGAGAAGGTGAGCGGCGGGCGGGCAGGCGCGAAGGAGGCGCCGCGGTATTCAGATGGCACGGTTGAGGCGCCCTGCGGTGGTTGAATGGCCCGTTGAAGGCGCATGCAGGCGGTCGGATGGTGCCGTGAACTCTGCAACTGGGCGACTGGGCGAGGAGGAAGAGAAATGTGTCCTGTTTTTTAGATGGACCGTGAGGGGAAGCATGCCCAAGAAAGGCACGTCCGGACGGACGAACACCCTCACCTAGAGCATTGTCGGACCTAGATAGGTATTGATAGTTCATTCATCTACTCACTATTGACTTCGTCTTCCAATTTTTTATTTATATTCTATTGTTTCATTAAATAGAGGGTACCGTATAATATTTTATATTTTACATTATTATTAATATGTCATTTTTTTATCATGATTGTTATTTTTTTATTACTAGCAAATATGCTCCTGCATTGCAAGCAATAGGTTTTGTGGTTAACTTAATGGTTTGCGTCTTAGATATTTATTTAGTAGTAGTTATATGTTTTAATACGTCTTGAAATCGAACTCCGTGCTGCTGATTGATGCCCCTTAGACTCTATAATGTTGTTGGATGTGTGTTGTTATTACTTGTGTGAGCACTGACCATGAGTCTGTGCCATACACGGGAGAACAAGGAGCATAACGATATTGTAGACATATAAAAAAGATTGTAAGAATATTATTTATCTTTAATATTATATAGGTCATAAATAAATATACATATCGATATAGTACTCCTTATACACATAGCACCTCGTGGATATTATTATTAGTTTTTTTTTGTACAAACAATTTACAGAACTTAGGTTCACATGTTCTTTTTTTAAACGGTATTGCTAGCGTCCGGATGTTCGGATGGACGCTCGCGTCCAGACACCCGTGACTGCTGGCCGTGGGCGGATCTATATACATTGTATAGGGTGTGGGCACACCCATAAAAATATCAAAAAACAGTGATTATGATTAAATTTTACCATATTTGCACCCATACGGTAAAATCCTATGCACCCATAAGGCAAGTGCACCCCCTCGCATTTGCTTGAGCTCCGCCTCTGGTTGGCTGCTGCGCTGCTTGTCTGCCTACTCACTCGTCTGCCTACCCGCGCAGCTCGCCTGTGCCGCTCCGTGGGGACCGTCTCTGCCTGCGTTCGCTTCCCGTGTCTGCTTGTAACATGTACAATGTCTCGATCTATTTTTGTAATATCCAGATGAAACGCATACAACATACGTCGAAAACAGTTGAAACACTTACAACATACATCTGAAACACTTAAAAAACACATGAAAACACTTGAAAACATTGCAAACATACACAACATCTAGATAAAACACTTACAACATGTGTATGACATATGCAACATCCAAATAAACATACTTGCAACATGCATCTGAAAACATATGAAACATTGAGAATAGACGCTTACAACATACGCGTGCCACCACTGCAACATATGCAACATCCCGATCTACTTTTGCAACATCCATATGAAACATTTGTCTATATCTGAAACAACTGAAACACTTAAAAACTTAGGCTTGCAACATGTCTAAAAATGCTTGAAACACTTAAACACAGAGTCGCTGCAGCCATGGCCTACCTACTGGGGAACTGCAGTAGCCAGCAAGCTCAGATCAGGAGGACATCGAGAACAACAGCCCAGCATACACCTCGGCTACCAGACTTCCCTTCCTACCGTGGTGTCTTCGGCTGGCTGCAGGAGACGATGTCCATACCAGCGACGACCTGGTGTCGGGTTAGTGGTGGCCCAGTGACACCGCGGCCGTGACCGGGGAGGTGGAGCAGGGCGCAAGCAGGGGTTGGGGCGCAACGCGGTGGAGGGAAGCCCATGTCGCGGCGAGGGACGTGGTGTGGTAGGGGAAGGGGCACGACGACATGGAGTTGGGCGTGCGGATGCGAGTACGAAGAAGAGGCAGAGCAGGAGACGGTGTCAGTAGAGGCTAGAAAATGAGTGGATAAGAATTATCGTAGAGAATGAGTGATGAGATGAGGCTAGAGTTGGTGTGGTATTTTTGGGAGCGCCGGACGCTCGGGTTGCAGTGTTTCCATTTTTTAAAAGAATAGAGGGAGCTAAGAGGCTCCACATGAATGATTTTCCATTGATTTCGGGCAAGCCAATACTGGACTATGGTGTTCACCATAGTCAGTTTTCATTAGAGGCGTGTTCTATTCCATCTGTACCAAATTAGAAGTTATTCTAACTTTTCGAGAAGTCAAACATTTTTAACTTTGACCAAATATATAAAAAATATTAATATTTATAATACATAATTACTATCATTAGAAGACCGTTGAATATACTTTCATAATAAACTTATTTGAAGATATAAATGTTGTATATATTTTCTATAAACCTAGTTAAAGTTGAGAAAAGTTTGACTTGTACACATTCCATAGTGACTTCTATGTTTGGACAGATAGAGTAGGTTGGAAGGCTACAGACAGGAGGAGAATTCGCTATTACATTGAGAAGATTGTACACCATGAGTTCGAGACATGCCGCATTCCACGAGGGAGGCGGTGCCCCTAGAGGCTCGCATTTTCCTTGCAAGCTTAGTAGAAGTTGAGGTAGGCAGCGTTGTTGTGGTGCTTCCACAGCTACCAGCAGCACAGCACGATAAAGGTGGACGAGGAGCACCGATGCACGTGAGGCGGGATGGTAACCATATCCACAGCAGAGGTACATCGGGGATGCACTCCGTATTCCAGCCAATGTGGAGCCAAAAGGTGTGTGCAAACGGACCCTACTAAGTAGTCACTTGTCTCTAGAGCATCATGAGAGGCCTTTAGTTGGGTTTAGCTATGAGCTGCAAGACTTTAAGCTAGGTTTAGCTATGAGCTGTTTGGATCCACCACAGGTAAAAGGCCTAAGTTTGTGGAAATGCGCCTTCCTGGCATTGGAGAATCTAAAGCATTTGGGGGATAAGGTCTCTTGACACATGCATAGGGACAACTGTCCTTCTGTTGAAGTTGATACGCAATCCAGTGGCTCCGGCGAAGTCATCAAGTATCCTCTTCAGTTCCTTAATATCCTTCAGCTCGGCACGGGACAAGTAGGAGTGTGTCATCGGCATACTAGATCACTGGGCAGACACTGTCAACAAGCGGGTGGCGTACAGAACCATCTGTTTGTAGCATCTCTGCAGAATGTCAGCCCCACTAGCAGGAGAAAGTATGGCGAAAGGGAGTCTCTCTGGCGGAGACCTTTCTTGCATTTGATCAAGGGGTCAGGGCAGCCATTCACCATGATTGCCGAGCGCGATGTTTCTATATGAACAGCTTCATCCAACGAGACCACTGGTTCTGTTGCATATATGAAGTTTCAAAAAATCGACCTCCCTTGCAAGAATCTCATCTGGTCGATATCAATTAGTGGCTGGATTTTTGTTCCAAAAAAAATCAGTGGTTGGATTTGGCGTTGCAACCTTGTAGTCAGAACTTTGGAGATGATCTTGACCGAGCAGTTTTGTAGGGAGATTGGCCTAAAGCTTATTGGGGCGGTGTCACCTCTGACATTGGGGATCAGGACATTGTGTGGTCGGTTAATTCTAGTTGAGGTATATGCATCATAGGCCCTTGAACTTGTCTCGTGGTGCCATTTAGGTCCACAAATTCTCTAATCGTACTTCTGGCACCCTAATGTTGTTTAAGTATGCCACTTAGGTCCATAATTCATCGGATCAAGGTTTTTGCCGACGTGGCGGGGTCAGAGCGCACGTGAGCCGCGCGTGAGCCTGGTTTGGGGCGTCCAAATTAGCAGAGAGGCCCCCCAGTTCTTTTTATATCCTCCATTTCCCCTTCCTTCACCTCTTCCCTTCTCTGCCCGAACTCCAAGCCGCCACCGCTGCCACCGCTGCCTCAAGGACGAGCTGCCCGCATCTGCGCCAGAGATAGCATTTCGGCGCACGTACGGTAGCCAAAGCATCCAAATGTTTCAAAACTGGTCATGTGATGCCCTAGGCTACTGCTACAGGTCAAGCTTGCTGCGGGTCAGACGGCGGCCACCGCGTTTGAGCCTCCGCACTCCGCAGACGGCACGGAGACCAAACTGCCTCGCACATGTCTGGAGAGCATTGACCTGTCGCTCCTGGGACCATCGATCGGTGCGTGCGCAGGACGCAGCAGTGGCGCCGCAAGGATTCGCTCGCCCACGTACTACGCGCATGTGTCGGGGTAGCATAAAATACTGGGCCGCGGCCGCTCTAAATGCTGGCGTAACTCGTGCACTGTAGACGCCACATGGTAACGGCTGGGCCGGGGTGGAGTACGTACCTTGGAGTAGCCGTTGTTCATGTCCTGCACGATGCTGCCGGTGGGGAGCAGGCGGCAGCCCATGTACCCGGCGGCGCCGCCGCCGTTCTACGCGTGGTGGTGGTGGCTGTGGTGGTTGCCGCCGTCGGGGCGGAGGATGGCATCCACCGAGACGTCGACCATGGCCCACAGCCCCCTCAGCGTGCTACTTGCAGAACCGAAGGAAGAGCACCTCACGGATCGGCACAAGCGGCGACAGCACCTGCAGCTCCTCGTGCATCTGCATGCATCGATCCCAGGAGCACGTACGTACGTCGTCACGTCGCGTACGCGATTGAGCAGCCGTATAGTATATTACTATAGGCGTGTGCAGTGCGAGAGCATATGGCGGCACGAGACGAATGGGATGACTCACCAGCTGGATCGTGCCAGTGGCAGCGGCGCGGAATGGAACAACACGTACATGGTATAGGCCATTAACATGGAGCAGATGGCTCCTTAGGTGCGTACCGCGTCCATGAGGCTGTGTACGAGGTCCATGCTGCTGGTTATGGCGATGCCGGCCTCGCGGGTAGCCTCGGAGATGTAGCCGGCGGGGCTCGGCCCGAACACCCTGGCGAACGCCTAGTGGTACTCGTCGAAGTTGAGCGTCTCTAGGCCGCCGCCGCCGTCGGGGCTGCGGAGCCAGAGCGGCTCGTCCATCTGCGCCACTTTCATGAGCTCCTCCATTGCGGCGAGCCCCAGCTCGAGGAGGACGGTGCGATCGATGCCGTCGGCCATGCCGTGCATCGCGCCGTCGAGGGCACCGATGCCCACGGGCAGGCACATGGCCGCCGCCGAACCCACGAAGCCCGGCAGGCCACCGGCACCCATTAGGTCGGGGAGGGGCTGCAGCGCGGACGCGCCGAGGGGGCCGAGTCAGAAACCCGCCGTTGGTGCCGACGCCGAGCTCGAGGCCGGAGCACCCTTGCAGGGCTGACATGGAGCTGCCAGAGGAGATTGGGCGGCCGAGGAACTTGCCGGCGAGGGCGCAGACGCGGTCCAGGTCGTCCTTGAGCCGCGTGTTAGCGACACCTCCCCGAGCACAGCCTGAACTCCAAGCCGACACCGCTGCCCGAACTCCAAGAACTGGGGGGGCCTCTCTAGCTAGAACTTGGGGGCCTCTCTGCTAATTTGGACGTCCCAAACTAGGCTCACGCGCGGCTCACGTGCGCTCTGACCCCGCCACGTCGGTAAAAACCTTGATCTGATGAGTTATGGACCTAAGTGACATACTTAAACAATATTAGGGTGCCAAAAGTATGATTAGAGAATTTATGGACCTAAGTAAGCATCACGAGATAAGTTCAAGGATCTACGATGCATATACCTCATTCTAGTTGGTAAGAAAGTGCTTTCTCAAACATGAGGTCTCGTATCTGAGGCCCTACGTAGCCCCACTTTTTGAGATTTTTATATATAAAAAAAAGAACAACGGGAGAGAGTGAGGAAACAAAGGAAAGTTTGTTAGCTTGGATGTATTGATGTTGTTTTCTTAAAAATTAATAAAACGGTAATGTTGTGCTAAGGATGTCCATCCGTTCTGACGTTCCTATTAGTGGGCCACGACACTAGCCCAACATTCCAATACTCTCTACTTGTGTATGCGCTCATCCACTCGTCTCGAACCATATCCGCTCGTGAACCCAACACTCTTTACTTGCGTATGCATCGACCCGCCGCCGTCCTCTCTCTCCACGGCGCTCCAACACTGCCGCTGCCATCTTTCCTCTCCACCGCTCTATCCACCCACCACGGTGTTCTCCACCGCGTCGGCCACCCTCTCCAATGGAGCGGCCTTCTCCACCGGAGCTACGCGCCACTCTGAGGCATCGAGCTCCGCACCGACGTTGAGCTCCACGTCGACGAGCCTCCATTCATCCAAGGCAGCAAGTAGATGTTGCGCTGAAAGCGCATGTCGTTGCAAGTGTATGTTTTAAGTATTTTAGATATTTCAGAGGTATGTTGCAAGTGTTTCTTATGTATGTGCAAAAGTAGATCGGGATGTTGCAATGGTTGTACACGTATGTTACAACTTACAAACGTCTGTTCCCAATGTTTCATCTGTTTTTCAGACGTATACTACAAGCGGATTTATCTGAATGTTGCATATGTTACACACGCATGTTGTAATTTTTATCATGATGTTGCATATGTTTGCAATGGTTTTCAAGTGTTTTTCATTTTTTTCGAATGTTTCAAACGCATGTTTTATCTGTCTTCAGACGTATGTTACAAGTGTTGCATCTGGTTTCAAAAGGAGATCGGATGTTACACATATTGTAATGTGATCAACCTGCTGCAGCTGCTGTTGGGGACGCGAGGGGTCGTACCGAGCGCAGACGCATGCAACCATCCGGATGTCCGCGCGCTAGCACTACCGTTAATATAAACATGAGGTTTTGTGATTTTTTTTCGAGAGACGGGGACGACATCAGAATCGGGCGGACGGGAATTCTGTGGATTCGAGACAACATATCTTTTATTTTAGGTTTGAGATATTGTTTGTCCTAACCGGATAATCGTTCTTGCGCTGGCGAAACTTTGGCCTTCAGCCAAGGGCCTGTTTAGATGCCGTTTTTTTTTTTTGGCAAAATGATACTGTAGCAGTTTTCGTTGTTATTTGACAATTAATGTCTAATCATAGTCTAATTAGGCTTAAAAGATTCGTCTCGTAGATTTCGTCTAAACTGTGTAATTAGTTTTATTTTTTATTTATATTTAATACTTCATGCATGCATCCAAAGATTCGATGTGACGGAGAATATTGAAAATTTTGGCATTTTGGGAGGGAACTAAACGGTACCCAAGTTGCCACCAAAAATAAGTTCCAAAAAAATAGCAAACCAAAAATTCCTCGGCACGACCAACTTTTGGCTTGGTCACTGGCTAAGGATGGCAACGGATCGGGTTTGGAGCGGATCGAACGGTTCCGCGGGGTTCGGGTTTGGGGATAGTTTTTCACCCTACGGTTTTCAGGGTTCGGGGCCCCGAAACCAATCGGGTTCGGTTCGGGTTAGTTTCCACCCGTGGATATCCAATGGATATCCGAAATAAATCATTTGGAATTAAAACTCATGTTTTATAATATACTAATAATAATTTGTTTACTTAGATTATTAAATTTATTTAAAGTTGACTCATGAAAATATTTATTATTTGTTGTCTCTTGTTTATATATGTGAATATGTGTATATATATCCGCGGGTTTTGGGTATCCATTCGGGTTTCGGGTATCTGCGGGTTTAGGTTTTGATGATGGATTTCACCCGAATCGGTTTTCAGGGGCGGATTCGGGTTTCGATTTCGGGTTTCGGTTTTGGATGCACGGAAGACTCCACCCGATCCGAACCCGACCCGATGCCATCCTTATCACTGGCTTCATAAACCAAATTGCGCCGTCCCGTCCTCATCTATTCCACCGATCGGTCGGTCTATCGTCTCCACCGTCCAGCCCGACGGGCGCATTCCTCTCCCCCCGCCGCCGCACCTAGGGTTTGGGCGAGCGGCCGGACGCTCGAAGCGCCGCCGCCTAACCCGCCGGAGCATACGGGCTGAGAAGAGATTTTGCCACAGATGAGTGACTCCGCGGCTCCTCCTCTTCATCTACGGCCCAGTGAGAGCGAGGTTAAACCAATGGCAACTGAGGGAGGCGGATTGACCGCGACACCTGTTGCTGAACGCGGCAGGAAGCGATCGCCTTCGCCTCTCGATCTGAGCGACGATGAGGATTTATCCGACGGCGAATGGCTGCTTAGCGACAGCGACGAGGATGAGGATCAGGAGGACAAAGGTAAAACCCAAATCACCCACAACTTACTGCAACCTTTTCCTCTCTTTTTCTCGGGCGGATCTGATAAATTAGTTTGATAATAATGCCAAACTTAACAGGAAAAAAAAACTCTTTAGTTTTCCTCTTTTGTGGAATGTCTGTTTTCGTTGTTAACACAATATTCTTAATTTCTAATGGGAATTTCGAAGGGAACCCAAGTTCTAGTGGGAGTGGCTGTTTCCATCTTCCTACCTGTGTTCTGCAGAATCTGTGCATTTCAAATGCGAGGAAGAATCTATTTCCCCATAAAACCAACAGTTAACTGCGATCAGGCTCTACAAGTCTATAAAATCTAAATTCTAGACATATTTAAGGATGTATAATAACTTACAATAAGATTAAAAGCCCAGTAATCATATTCATAGCCGTTGCTGGAGGTGGCCTCCCCGAGTAGGAGGTGGCTTAGTCACTGGGCACTAGGAAGCAAGTGGTCATGTGAGAGTAGGGTGTGGATTCAGTAAAAGGCACATGGAGAAGGTTATTTACCCTTACTAGGCTGGGCTGTATCTGAATTGTCTAATTTATCCTTAATTATTAATATTTAGTTTAATCTGGATACTCAATGAATACGATACTTATCTGATACGCATATGGGTGTTTTTGCATGTATTTTTATTTCATTCTCTACAATACCCATCATGTCAATGAACAGAGCATATGAAGCTTTCATTAACCTCCGTAGACCATTTTTTTTTCTCTATTACTGATTTCAGTTCTTTTTCAATGCAGGGATATACCGACCTTTTACGGTTGATGATATCCCACGGCCCAGTTGTGACCATAAGCAGCAGACTGATGTTTTGCATAAAAATCCAGAAACTAAGGTTCGAGGGCCTTTACCAATAAGGCTCTTTCCTGCATTCAAATCTGGCAAACATATCTTTGGTTCAGAGTATAATCTTGCTGATAAATCTCAAAGTATGTTGTCCTTCTCATGCCCCTCTCCCATTGGGGATACTGTTTATTGTGCATAATGTAGTAATGAACTAATCCTAAATATGCTTCTGTTATTCATTTTGTAGTCAGTCTCGATAGTGTTGGGGATTGTCCAAATGAATGCTATTGTTATCCAATGGATGTGCTTCAATTTGTTGATATCAAGATTGCTGGGTATCGACATACACATCCTGGACGGGTCAAGATGTATGGTTTCATTGCAGCACGGGAACCAGAAAACCCCTTGCGCAACTATGTCTACTGTCGTGAGATAGAAAATTGTGAAAGTGTACCTGTGAAGCAAAAAACGGTAAATATGTTTGTCCACACTCTGTAGGCTTGCAGTTGTCTTTACACCATTTTGTCAATTTTAAAGACTAGCATCATGCTAAAGCTGGATTTTGCCATCTCTAGATTAAGGCTTTATTTTTGTAACTATGTGATGCTGATCTGAATCCCTGATGTAACAACTTTGATTTTCATATTCTAACTAACAATATATGTGAAAGTAAATGTGGTAATTCATATTACAAACTGCATTTGTCTTGCCTGCTCTCATTTGACTGCCATTCATTTGCGACGTCCTGATTTAGGCATAAACTTAGTAAATATATTATTGTCGCGCCAATTTTAAGTTGGTAAAGAAACTAAGAAACCGCATGGTGATTTGTTTTCCAAACTTGCCACATCTACATGTTTATGCTCCTTTAGAAATCAGTGGGCGTATCTATTAGAAACTGGCAGCTGCAAATGTAGGCAACTTCTATACATTTGTGATACTTATCTGTCATCTGAATTCAATGTTGTAGGATTTCAAGTTTTTTTAGATCAAAGGCTTCGGCCCAGCTTTATTAGACAACTTAGTGACATACTGTAAAAGATTTCATGTAATATTTTTCGAGAAAAAAAATCATGTAATATTGTCAAAACTAAATTGTCTCCTTTGTTCGCAGTATATGCATGCAATCTATGGACATATGGACAGGAATATTCCTCGGCTATTAACTGATAAAAAGTTCAAATTTGTGACATGATTTGTTTGTAGGGTGTTGCAAGGTTGTCACCAACCGGCCCTGCTCGAGTCATTTCAATGATTAGTCACTCGTTGATCGAGTTTGAGATCCATGCCCGAAAATGAAGATGAGACCAATGCTGATGACGACTTGATCATTGAAGGATGCACCGAGATCGATAACTTTTTCGAGTCAAAATCGTTCATTGATCACCGGCGCTTTTATGGTGAAAGGTGTGCTCTGGACATCAAGTATATAGTGATGATCAACGCGGTGGAGGCCCTGGTTGAAGTCACAGTCCTCCACCTCGACACCATTATTCCTGGTGGTGTCAACATGAAACTATTTGCCAAGACTAGTGGCTTCAATGACATAATTCCTCTACTCCAAGGCGTTGCTCCTGAGCCAGGTGGCATGATGAGATTCGCTGTAGGCAGCGGCGGATCCAGAAAATATTTTAGGGGGGACTGAACAACACTGCTGCTCGATCTTAAGTCTCAGCCCCCCTAAGCTATAGAACTTTGCCTAAAAATTCATAGAGGCTCTACAGTAATTTGCACTGATTCGGTTTGGGTAGGGGGGGCTTGAGCCCCCCCCGCCCCACCGCTGGATCCGCCCCTGGCTGTAGGGGTGGAGAGGCACAACCGCCTTGATCTGTACATCGAGGGGTCTCGGAGCGATGATGCTACCCTGTGCTGGCACTGCGGTTTCTACTCTGGCTACCATGGGACAAATGAAGAAGTTGCTGACCTGGGGGTGTTTGCAGCATTTTCAGTCAAGGTCACTTGGAGATCGTACAGCAAAAAAACCTGGTTGATGAAAAAAAAATTTAGTAATGTCAGCTATGTCGCGTGTTAATTAAGTAAACGAGGTCTTTGGTTGTGTAACGGTATAACCTAATTACTTGCCGTTCATTCATATCGTGGAGCATATATTGTTGGCATGCAAGTATCTACTAGTCTCTCTGATCTTCTTCCCTTCGCATGCGTATATTATCTTAAGTTTTTTGTTCTTTCCTTGTGTGTTCAGTTTTAAGTTCTATCTGGTTTTGCTTTCCTGTGTAGGGTCTGCTAAAAAGAAATCAACTTCCCATGTAATCTCAGTTTTGCTCCGTGACTTTTTTTTTCTGGTTCATAATTTGTGGTGATACAAGGGATCGAGTTCGGAACGATGATATACGTGATAGATTAGGGGTAGCACTTATTAAAGAAAAGTTTATTCCAACATCGGTTGAAATGGTTTGGATATGTTCAATGGAGACTTCCAGAGGCACCGGTGTATAGTGGAATTCTAAGCCAGGATAGTAACGTGAAGAGAGCAGAGGAAGATCGAAGTTGATTTGGGTAGAGACAGTAAAAGGAGACTTGAAAGGATGGAATATACCCAAAGACTTAGCCTTATATAGGAGTGCTTGGAAGACAGCTATTCACGTGCCTGAACATTTATTGCTTCTGCTAGGTTTTAACTCTAGTCTACCTCAACTTATTTGGGACTTAAAGACTTTTTTTTTTGTTGCTGCTGCTGCTGCTGCATAATATGTGAAGATAATTTAGGGCACGTGGTGAGAAGAGTAGACAATCTTGATCCGGGGTCATGGTAACTAGCCTTGGTTAAGACCTGGTGGTCGGATTCATCTTGGTGCTACTCACCCCTGGTACTAGCAGAGTGATCGGCTGTCCACTAAATTAAACAAAGCCTGTTCGCTTCCTCGTAAATGATCGTAAATTTTCAGTCAGGAATAGTGTTTTTCTCTCACACCAAATCAGCTTAGCAGTAAATAATCCATGATCAGTTTACGGCCTACCGAACAGGCTGTTAATAGCAAAATCACGAGCGGAGAAAAGAGATCCCCCAACACGTCGTGGGGACTGGGGAGAGGGAGAGGCGAATTGCAGGAGACCCCCCAGTACCAACGGTGTTTAGTGGCACAGGAAAAGACAGTTTTGCTCCTCAACGTGACCAAAGTTACTTTGTACAGCCGATTATTTAAAAAGAAAGGTCACTTTGTACCAGACAAAAATATAGCCACCAGATGATTGAATTTTCATAGCCCTATTCGCTTCGTTGAAATTTAGCTTATGCTGATTTGTTGTGAGAGGTAAACATTAATCGTTCGCTGAAAAGTACTGCTGAAGTAGTTCAAGCCAGCTATGGTTATAATATCAATATAAACGTGTCAAATATTAAGTTAAAATATATAAATATATTTAAAGCAACAACCTATATAAATACTAATATGATTTTAAACAATTTGCATTGTTAGTATAATTAGTATATAAGTTGTTAAGATTTTTTTTGAATCAAAACATATATATTTATCACTCTTGCATGCTGACACAACGTGTTTGCTTACTTTAATAATCAAATCTTAATATATTAATATTGATAGAAGTGGGTAATGTAGAAACATACATGCTATATGGTTATTTAAACAATTTTTTGTAGAATGATAAAAGTTTGGCTATGTAAATTATCTATTGTAATAAGAGTACGTGGGTAATTAGATGCAAATTTAGGTATACCTTATATCATGTTTTCTTATTGGCATATGTGGGTAGTTTAAATGCAGAGTCATGTGTTACTTTATGTTGTTTTACGCAATAGCAATTAGAAAATAGAGTAGATCCAATAGCTATTATTATTCATGGTGATTAGGTTATACCGAATTGATGGTCAAGTGTTTTGAATTTTTGTGAGAATTTCTAGGATCTATATTTTTGTTTTCCTAGCGTGTCTCGCGAGGATTAACGTGGAGGCTCCATTATGAAACTCTAGTTAGAATTTCTAGTATTTTTTTTTCTAGTGTGATATGTATTTAGTTGAAACCTATATTAAGATATATAAACATTTGTATAAAAGTGTACCAACATAGAAAATATTATCAACATTTGTATCTCCAAATAAATTTAGTATAAAAGTGTGTATTCCATGCTCAATCTAATACTCAATTCATTCTAAATCTTAAGACATTTTGGCATTTTCATACATTGCTTTTATTATGTATCTAGACATGGTATATATCTAGGTACGTGTAAAATTTATGTATCTAGAAAAGTCAAAATATCTTATAATATGAAACAAAGAGGGTAATATTTATTATATATCATAAATATTAGTATATTTTTATACATATTTTGTTAAAATTTAAAAGATTTAACTCCTTAGGAAGTGAGATATGCATTTATTTTGGGATAGATATTTAGAAAAGAAAAAATAACTTAAAATTTGGAATGTAATTAAAAACAAAGGATGTCACTGACCAGACGCACGTCAATTAAAAAAGCAAAAGACGTATGCATGGTGTAACATGGCAAAGGCGAGCACACTGCACACGAACTCGAACCAAATCCAAGCGCAGGGGCAGGGTGCGTGCAGCGTGCTGTTCCGGCGCAGGGGCATGGATGAGAAACAAAAAGGTCCAGAGAGGGAGACCAGTGCACCGAAGAGACGTCTATACTGCCGCTGTCTTTAAATAAATGTACCTCTCGCTTTTTGAGGAGTAAATTTTTTTAGACTTTTGCTATTTATTTGTTGATAAATTTTTTAGTACTAAATCTGTTAAATTTCTAGTTAAAATTAAAAAAGTTTAACTCCTCGACAAGAGAGATGTGCATTTATTTCAGGACGGAGTGAGTATCTGGTCATGCCTAGTCTTTGGATGATCAGTGCGGCAGCATCCCACTTTAAAGTACTTTCTCAGTTCCAAAATAAACGCATTACATCGTTTCTCGAACAATCAAAATTCTTTAAAATTTAACTAGGAGTATAGAAAATAGTTTCAACATTTTTATCTCCAAATAAGTTTATAATAAAAATATACTACATGCTTAATCCAATTATACTTATATATGTCATAGAAATAGATATTAGTATATTTTTATATAATTCTAATCAATTTTAAAAGTTTGACTCATCAGAAAGTGAGATGTGCGTTTATTATGGGATATAGGGAGTACGCCGTTGCTCTCTGGTCTAAAAAAAAGAAAGATTATGGGTAGTGCTAAGGTGCTAAAAGCAACTTCGCCAGATCCCCTTTCCCTTAAAATTCACTATATGGGATAGAGAAAACCTGGTTTGTCTTTTTAGGGGAGTGTTGCTACATCAGAACGAGAAAACCCATCCCCTTTTCTCTCCCTTACCACCCTCCCCTCTTTCACTCTCTTTCGCTCTTGGCGCCCTCCCATGCGGCGTGCTCGTCCTCTAGTTTGACTTTCGACACGGCACAGCTCGCCCATGGGCAGCGCGCCGGCTAGTGTAGCATGCCTGCTCGGGCCTTGACACGATGACCGGCACACCGCCTGCATCGATGGTGTGGGCCTAAGATGTTAGTGAGAGATGAAGAAAGAAAGGGGATGAGAAAAACTGATGCTCGTTCCCCTTTGTTTGAGGGATTGAGGAGGATTTTGAATGATCGAGGAAACTTTTTAAGAAAAGGGGATTGGAAATTATATCTGCTGGAGCATATTTTTTAGCCTCATAGCAATTTTTTACTATTGAAAATGAGATAAGTAATCTGTTGGAGATGCTCTTAGTCAGACAATAAAGTAAGTTGTCGACATAGGTGATGATAGAACAACACGAGATAATGTCAATGAAGAAGCCATCTACTACTGGACATGACATAATGTTGAGTGGCATGAGAGGATCCAGGCTACCTGCTGCACTAGACTTCATATATTGACATCGTGGTGTTAGCCAAATATAAGAGCAATATGCAAATCACAGATACTTTGATAAAAACGTTAATGATGAAATCATATATAGATTAAATTGTACTAAGGTTGAACTACACGCTAACCGCACAATTTGCATGGACCACGTACTTCGCTAGCTAGTTAGATGATCACAGCATATATACGTAAACAAAGTTTATAACGTGGCCTCATTACAAAGGAAACCAATTCGAGATGTATAGTAAATATAAATATTAACATTAGAATAGCAATAACTCAGCGCACTCATTGCACCATCATCATCTAATATTAACATTAGAAGCGACTCAGCACTCATTGCACCATCATCTATCGCCACTGTTTTTCACTTGCTATGGCTGCTGCCGCTCGCGCCGACGGGTTTGGATCCGCCTCCGCCTCTGCCTCCACCTCTACCTCTGGTGTCCTCGCCATTCTCTTCTAGCCACCTGTCCCATGTTGACCTACACAGGATGCTGAACTCTCGTGCTATTTCCTTGATCAATGTACTGCTTTCCTCAGTCAAAACAACAGTATCTTGTTCTCGGTTCTCTTCGTAGAAATTAAGGCACTTGCTGCACCAGTTATTGATCAGTTGCTGGAGATTCTCGCTTACAAAGCCATTCGACATCTCCCTGATGAATTGAAGACACTTTTGGTAAACAGCTGGGAATCGTGGTGCCTCATACAACATCACCAGTATGATTGCTATTGCACCGTCAGAATCTCCTGTGCTGTCGGGATGGGCCACCAGGGTATGGAAAGCATTGGTGATCAGGTGATAACCAACCCTGCACTGGTCAGCGGTAGTGCCAACTGCCAAGCATAGCATAGTACCTTGAGAATGTGTGGAGGGATCTGGAACCCACCATCATTTTTGGGCTCATCCCGTCAATTTCATATCTGTCACCTGAGTCCGTCACAAATCCTCTGAACCATGTCTGGTACTTTATTTGTGCGACTAGGCGAAGGGTCCTTATGCCATCTGTGATGGCGATAGTATAGGCACCAGTGGGGGATTCATCCACGCAGGGGTCAAGGGAATATAGCGGTCAAGCTTGTGCTCATGGTGACCCTCGACTGTGAAGGTGAACCCCTTACCCTGATTCTGTTTTGATGAACTCAATTATGTCTGCGACGCACTTCTCATAACTCGCAACTATTTTCTCAGAATCGCCCAGGTTCAGTGTGGCGATAGGATCAGGTATGTCCTATGAATAATTAGACATTGAATCAACACGAAATTGAGCCTACTTTGACCGTTGCATCGATTAGATAGTGTTACCGCGAGAATTGCATTGGGGAGATCAGCCTCCTGTGCAGAAGTTGTTGCAGGAGCCTTCCCTTTCCCTGATGCTTTCCCTTTCTTACCCGGGCGAGGCAGCGCCATAGGATAGGAGATACAAACTGCAAGCACATGAACGATATTAGATCTCCCTCTATTCCAAATTATAAGATGTTTTGGCTCATAGAAGCTGAGAAAAGGAACGTACAAATGCAGTGTTTAGCAATTGTTAAGGTTACTTCATGCTTTTTCACCAATCATGATCCATATTGCGGGCTAGTAGACAAAATATAACCACACAATCATTGATTATTAAATCACTTTCTTCTATTAAATATCCAGCATATAAATGCAGAATCATATTTCGTCCAGAGATGAGTGTTATGGCTAAACTATATTTCCAAGATCAAATGTGTACCATTACGGGGAACAAAAACCATGCATGGGAGATATCTGGCCAAGTTCTTTAGTTAACTGTCATTTTGAAGGGATCAGTTGGTAAGGCCAACTTTAGTGTATGTTTCTTTCTAAAGAAAGAGCAAGAGCTTTGTCCTTCAATCTCTGCAACTAAAAAGCAACAAATGATTTTTGTGGGCAGCAACTTTTGTGTACAAACTGCAAGCACACAAATGCATGATACTAGCTATGTGGTACTGTGGTACTCCCTACATTCTGGAAGACATTGCATTGTGAAGGAGTACTACTAGCGATCAAATTGACAGCAACGCCGCCATGCATGTAAACGGACGAGACAGGGAGGTAATTGGGTTGGGGTGGGGGGGGGGGGGGGGGGGCGAGAGAGAGAGAGTACGACGAGCACACGCACGATGGCAAAAAAAACTGAGCAACAAGAAAGAGGTACACTCGCAAGATGGCAAAATCGTTCCATCATCTAAAAACCCACACGCACGACGAGAGGTAGAGGGACAACAGATAGAGATGATCGCTCACCCTGGCGGCGACGGCGACCACGTCGATTCGCTGGCGAGCCAGTGCTACGGTGGTAGCGAACGGGTGTGGCGGGGCGGCGCGGCGCGGCGCAGGGTACCAGTACCACCGCCCAGCGGCCAGCTCCCAGCAGGCCACGGCCCTGCCGATCGTCTCGTCTCTGGCGCGGCGGACGGAGATGCCGCCGCTCTGGCGCTCTAGTCTGCAGCGAAGGAAAAGGTGCTGCGGCCAGCACCAGCATGCAAAGAACGAACATTGGGGCCAACCAGCCGGATCCTCATCGGGGCACTCCGCGCACCACGCCAGGTGCTGCCTGCTTTTTTTGCAGCGTTCGTACGAACAGCAGCCGATCAGGTTCACTCGCGTACGTGTATGAGATGTAGCCTCTCTCTCTTCCTTTCTTTATTTTTTGCCAGACCCAGTAAGGAAACACTAGTCTACATTATTAGCAAACAACTAGTATGAACTTTAAGAAATTTAATTAGATTTTCTTTTTATTATTTTGAAAAATTGGAAACCATCTTTTAAGCCAATCGGATGACCAAAGTTAATTTGTCTGGTATCCTACGTGTACCAGTAATTATTGTTCCTCTTCTATTTCCAAAGTATAGTGCCCGTGCTAACGCTACGGCTTCATTTCAAAGATGTACATGGAAACAACCAAACAACGATTTTTTCCACAGTTCAACTTTCACACAATTGTATATGACTATGTATATACAATCCGGAAAACACTTACACGTAACAAGGCATAATAAAGTTATTTCTCGCATTAACCATATAATTTGCAATATGCCTAAGTCCTTAAACATGTCTTGGAGATCTTCAAGGCCACTTCATGCAAACTTCATCCCAAATAATCAAAGATGCCGTACCAAGCTTGTTAAAGTAGATATAGCTTCTTAAAGTAACTCTATAATTCACTTTTGATAAAAGAAAGAAAAAATTGTATTTGATCTTTTTTAAAATTAAAGAGTAGATATAGTCGTAAATATATGTGCGCAACCGCGATGGATATTTATCTAGTTGTTCCTCGGTTTCTCCCTCTCTCCCATCCTGTTTTTCTTTCTTCAGATGATTTTTGGGTATTAGAAAGCTAACTAATGAAAATTATTGGACAAAAGAAAAAAAACATTTCTTTTTGGCATAATCAACTGATTTATCAAGTAAGTTTTAAGTACTCCATCTATTTTTAAATTATAAGTCGTTCCAGCTTTTCTAGATACATACTCCCTCCATTTCAAATTATAAGTCGTTTTGACTTTTTTGGTTCATCCATTTTGCTATGTATCTAGACATATTATTATATCTAGATGCATAACAAAATGGATGTACCTAAAAAATCAAAGTGACTTATAATTTAGAATTGAGGAAGTAGTTTTTACTATGTATATAGACATAATGTATATTTAGGTGCATAGCAAAATCTATATATCTAATAAATAGAACAAAACTAATTGTCTCTAGCTTGCTTGTTCTATTTCATAATGGCCTTTTATTTTCATAATCACGTGTTAACTCGGTTCGTTTATTTTGTAAACTCGGTCGGGGTGTGTAGTGTGTCTTACTTTTGTAACACAATGGTCTAACTCCTCTCTTTGGAGGATAAAACTGAATATTTCTTCTATTTTTTTTAAAAAAATAGGCAAAACCAAATGTGCTAAACCTCTTCATCGATCTCCTATCTATGGGCCCAGACTGTAAGTGACCCGTTTTGCTTCCTTGTCCAGGGTGCCACCATTGGTATTTTATGAGAAGAAAGGGGTAGACATTTCCAGGTTCAGCCATGCTGCAGACGCTCACTGCTCCTACTGACGCATGGGGTCACCAAACCAAGTCCCACGTGTTCTTGACGGAAACATGCAAGTGGGTATGTTGGCAGGTTTGTTGCCATTCCTTATTGACGCAATACAGAACGACACGGAGAGTTTTGGAATAGCGCGTCAGATGGGGCCGGGCTCGGCGTGGGTTTTTCCATTATAATGACAATTCTGGAAATTGCCTTGATCGGAGTCACGGATCTCTCCTTCTTATTTGCCTTGATCGACTTCCATTGGTTTCCATTTTATCGTAGCCTGCGGGATGTGTGAGACGTACGTTGAAGCCTGGGTGGAGGAGATCCAAATAACATTGGCCATCGGATCAAGTTGAAGCCTGTGAGAAAGGATTAGGAGCCATAGATTTTAATGATACGGTAATCCTGGGTACAATTTCGTTGGTGCACAATGGTTGTAGTCTCTCAGCGGGGGACTTTTTTTTTAAGACCTAGTATAGTTTTGATTGGTCCTTTATAGTAGAGATGAATACATAAAGTGGTTCGTCGCATGCGGTGTACATATATAAATCTATTATTTGATACGGCCGCTGCATAATGCATATCTAGTTTTCTCTTTGCCCTTAACCCTGCTATACGTATAGTAGTGGTGATGTGCGTTCATTTCTAATTTTTATTTCATCATATTTTGTTCAACGAATGCCGATGAGTTTCTAATAATCGGAGATTGTAATTTGCAATATTTACATCTCTTCTATTCTATCTAATTTGCCATTTCTTAACGTATATAAGCCTCCCTCCCTACTTTATTTCTCGGTCCTCCTCAACTGGTGACATGCGATTCTCTCGCTCGAATCTGTGGTGGGGCCGGGCGGTTTAGGTGGTGCCCACAGCGCTGCCCCCTCTCAGCTTTTCCGTACGGCATACGCCCCCGGCCGCCAAAAAACGACGAGACGAGAGCAGCTGGGCGATCCCACTGCCTGCGTGAGGGGAGGAGGAGGACCCACCTCCATGCATGCATGGCACACCATGGGTACGCAGCCGGCAGCCTCATACGTCATGCCCATTCCTCTCTCTCTCTCTTTTTCAATCCATATATAAAAGATGTACATGCGACATACGTACTGTGTGTATAATGGTACATGCACCATACATTTAGATCGAAAGCAATACACATATTACCCGCAAAAAAAGAACACAATACCTATTTTTTTATAAGCTTAGAGCTATTTTTTGTGTTTCATAAGAACGACCCTTTATATCCACTACTGGAAAAATACAAATACCGTCAGAAAAATATTTTTCTGGCGGTGTACCCTCAGAAAAATACCCACAGAAATATAATGACAGAAAAATTCAATTGTTCTGTGTGTTTGCCGTCAGAAACAATTTTTCTGTGGGTGTTACACGCACAGAAAAATTGCGTTAGCCCAGATTAAATTTAAATGTTGTGTGCGTTGATCCTCACAGAAAAAAGAAAAGCCCGACAGGAAAATGATTTTTCTGTGGGTGTTACACGCATAGAAAAATTACGTTAGCCAGATTAAATTTAAATGTTGTGTCGGTCTCGGTTAACGCACAGAAAAATAACAGTAAAACCGACAGAAAAACCCTTAACCATGCAGCAAATTGGATACAATAATTATATAGAAACAGAACAGTAGCAACAACATATTAAATATAGACTGTCCATACTGTAATTTCATCAAAACATAATCAAATTAACAAACATTGATTCATTCATGTATTAGCAAGTCAGATGCCTTTACATAGATATAGCACATACACAGATAGTTCAATGCTCAACAAAAGGTATTGTATGTCTTTACAACAAGCCATTTGATGACGATATATGCAGTAGCTACACGCATAACCATTCATCTCCAATCACTCTCTGCATAGATTTGTCAATGTAGTCTCTATATAACCGGTGCAAACATTCCATAATTGTCCTTGTCTTCCGGATAATGCCTGCAAAATAGAAGGATTAGATGCTATGGCATATCATCATCTAACAGAAAATGATGCAAATCAAGCAATGAAATTCTCGAACTTCTAACATTTGGGGTGAACCATAAAAAATAACATGTATATATATGATACAAGGCAGCCATATTATCATCATCTGATAGAAAATGATGCAAATCAAGCAATGGAATTCTCGAACTTTCAACATCTGGGGTGAACCATAAAAAATGACATGTATATATATGATACAAGGCAGCCATATTATTGTGCTACAATTGACTAGAAGATGAGTTTGTACTAGCAAACAGCTAGTATCCAATACACAAACACAGCTCCTTAATATGAATGCTTTAGTCATGCGAGAAAACTGAAGAATGAGAAAGGATATTCTCACCTAAGCAGATAGGGCACTGAACCTCCTTCCATCTCTTCTAATTTCACTAGCATAAATCTGAGAGAGACAGAACAGTTCACTATAAGCTTCAGACCATGAAAAACATCAAATATTCTAAAGTCCAAGAACCTGAATAATGAGCTTCAATCTATGTAGAACAGTGAGATGCAGGTAAATATAAACAAATGTAGCATATGTTTTTGTACTGTACTTCCAATAAGGCAGTGAGATACACCAGTAAGGCAGTAAAGACTTGCTTGAGACTGAAGCCGAGCAGTAGAATATATATTTCACCTTATGAATTTCTAGAGCATGTGCATTGCTTGCACAATTAAAATGCATATGCAAACAACAGCTACAATGAAAGGGCCAAGGCAAGAATGTGCACAGACTATGCATGGCTGTTGTTGGCATGGTGAAGCAGTTCATGCCTGTTATTTTTCCAGCTACAATGAAAGCTCAGTGTTAATCTCATTAGCAGGAGCAATTGAACTTTTCGACAACACATAATGTCATAAAAGTTGGAGTACAAAATCAAACTTCACTTACCAGGTGGACCTTGTTGTCCACAAGCAAACAATATTTTCACTGCCGGTACGTATATTCAAGAAACATGAAGCTGGAATCAAATCAATTACGAGATTAAACTTGTGGTCTCTAAACAGTGGGCTCAGCTACAGTCCAAATTAATTTTGAAATCCTGCCTTGAGGAGTTGGTCCAACTCAAGACTAATACAAATTTTAACAAATTATTAGTATAAGTTTTCTTGAGACCATTCCCCGTGCTGGGAACATTAATGAAAAGTTATCTAGCACAAAGTTATTAGGACGAAATGGTACTTTTCCCTACAGATTTCAGGAAACAAAAATGCGCACACGCATGCAGATGTATCAGTGAATTAGTAGTTGGGTTAATGAGATTTTTCATGTAACTCTAGTGATTAAAGCTATGGATCAGAGCTTATTGATGAGAAACCATGAGAGTTACAACTAGCCTTACTAAGCAAATAACATCATACTCCATATAATTTGACATAAAACGAATGAGGCATATAAATGGAGGTCTCTTGAAAGACAAGCTTTACCTCTACAGAATGAATGCCCAGGAAATAGTATCTGTAAACTGTTCCAATCAAAATGTACCCTCCAAGAAGGCAAAGAATTCTACAGAAAATGGGAACTGCTAAAAGAAAAAAGTGTGAAACTGTGCGATGATGAGAACTCACAAACAAGACTATAGTTTTGTATTAAAAAGAAAATGGGCACCCAAATTCAAGGTAAAATAGACATAAACCAGGGAGGTTAGGGGTGTATACCCACACCTTCCAGTAGCCGAGCTAGATTCAATTTCTTCCTACTGCAGAATGTAGATTAATTGGCTAATATAGCAGGTTCCAGGTTCACATAATTATATGCAGCTCAAAAGAACATACGTCATGAACGAAGTGCTTAACCATCCCCAGCCACTTCCAGAAGCAGAAACAGACCTTGCACAACCAGAAGGGTGTTTAAGTGTTGTAGCCTGTGAGGTACAATTGTGTTAATGTCTTAAGGAAACAAAACTGCTGTAGAAAACTCACTTGTGCACCGTATAGGTGGCGACAGTCAAATTGTCACACAAGAAAGAGGAGCCAAACCTGATCCAATCTGAACAAACATTCAAGTCCTAACTACATATATTTCATCTAGAGCAAAAGAACAAGAGCAAAAGAATTCGAGAAATGGCTCAGATTTGCCCATTATCAGCATGACAATTGTAACTTAATTTCACCTGGAACTTAATTTAATTCTCTCTCTAATGGGAATTGAACTGGCCACAGAACTGGTTGCTTGTACTGATACAAGCCATCCTAGTTAAGCAGCAAACAGAACAAAATATCCCAAGTACCAGCTCATAAGGTGCTAAAGTGCAGAAGTTTTCTAATGGAAACTTGATTCATCACAGCCACTCAAGAGTAGTACAAAACAAAAAAAGTCACAAGGCATAGTTAGAGAAGGGGAGAGCGGCGCGGCATGAGACTGGGATTTCATATCATCTCAGCTCCGCAAATATCACATATCAAAATGATTGATCAGGTTGATATATACTAGTAACTTCCACGGGCGTCACCAATCTGACCAACCAAAGGTGCTAGATTTTTTTATCATAAGAATAACAAGATCATGCAGCTACATCTATAGAACAACTACTACTAACGCAATGGAGCAAGGCAAGCATTACCATAGAGGCATATGCTGACATAATAGTTCTGATAGACAAAGCAACAATTGGAAAAAGAAAGACATGCTACATATGCATCCACAAACTGTGAACCCCAACCACTGCAGATGAAGTTTGATTTTGTCTATAAAAAGAGCAAAGCATATCAATCCACACAGATGATGACAGATTAACTTGTAGTGAGCAAACATTTACAAATTTTGTTCAGTTAATTTACCATCAAGGATATGTTATACTGAAAGTCCAAGTACCGGATAACAATTTGAGCATGTTTTTTTTCTCAACTTGATTGAACAAAAACAACCAGATATCATACTACTAAAACACTAGGAACAATTAGGAAATTCTCAAGCAGCACGGAAGCAAAGCAGCAAATCACGAATTAAATTACTCGCTAATTATACAGCTAACAGAAGCTCTAATAAAAAAATAAAAAAGGCACGCCGACACCACAACCGCAGCACCGCCGCCGCCCTTGGCCAGGGGGCTGCAGCTCGCCCCTGGCCCGCGCAGCCGTCCCCACCGCTGCCTGGGGTGCACCGCCACGGGGCCCCCTCCCTGGATCTCGCCGTTGAGGGAGGGAGGGAGGGGGCGGCACTGGCCGCCGGATCTGGCCGGTGGGGAGCGGGAGGGGAGGGGCCGCGCCGGGGAAGAAGGTAGGGGAGGGGGCGGCACCGGCCGCGTCGGATCTGGCCGGTGGGGAGCGGGAGGGGAAGGGCCATGTCGGGGAACGGGAAGCGGGAGGGGAGGGGCCGCGCCGGGGAAGAAGGTAGGGGAGGGGGGAGAGGGAGGGGGCGGCACCGGCCGCGCCGAGGAAGAAGGGGAGGGAGGGGAGGGGCGGGATCCGGCGGAGGATGGGTGGGTGCAGGTGCGGGAGGAGCGGAGGGGAGTGTGGGGGGCTGGGGAGGGGAGGGTGCGGCGGGGAAGAAGAAGGGGAGGGAGGGGAGCGTGCGTGCGTGAGGAGCCGAGCGGGCGAGTCCGCGGCGGGTTAGGGTTAGGAAATCTTGGTTTTTTCCGTGCGTGTGTATGTTTTTTCTGTGTGTTTTAAAATACCGACAGAATAATAACATTTTTTTCTGTGCGTGCATATCATTATTTCTGTGCGTTTTTAAAGAACCGACAGAATAAGTTTCATTTTTCTGTGAGTGTTGATTTTTCCGTGTGTGTATTGTCACGCACAGAAAAATCATACAATTATTCTGTGGGTTTTTGTATTTTTCTGTGGGGATATTTTGAAACCCACAGAAAAATCGTAATTTATCTGTGCGTACAAAAACAAACGCACAGAAAAATTTATCACCCACAGAACAATTCGAGTTTCCAGTAGTGATCGGGCGTTTACTTGAATCTTTTTTATTTAAAAATGGCAAAGTCACCTTGAAAACCACTTCTAGCTGAGACATAGAGGTGATTTAAACGACTTTTAGAGTTACTAGCAAACACCTTTTTTTATGAAACTGGAGGGGGCACCCCTACAGAAATTTATTAAAACTGAAAACAGTACAGTACAAAATAGAATAAAACTAGACTAAACTAAACTAAAGAACAGGGCTCAAGAAACTAAGAAAGAGAAGAAAAAAAAGCAAAATCAAGAAGATTACAACAGATTTTTGATCCATAAATCAAATGTGACTGAAACTTTAGCCTTGGCTCTTAGGGAGAGTAATGTCAACTCTTTTTTGAATGTTTCTTTGGCTGCTTGAACACTTGGTTGGACATTCTTGAAGATGAAGCCGTTTCTCACTGTCCAAACTACCCAGCACATTAGTATTGCCACCATCGTGTAGAAAACTGGATGGGTTTGAGTTTTGAGCTGTGTAACACAATCTGAGATGTTCAGTCCCATCTGAAATGAAATGCCCAGCAGGTTCCAGCAATCTTTTGCAAAAGGACATTCAATGAAAAGATGTTCACAAGTTTTCTCCATTGACAACTGACATAGATCACCGTGCTAAGAGTCTAATTTCATATTTTTCCTCTTTAAAATGTTCTTTGTGCTTAGTCTGTCTTTTAGTAATAGCCAAAAAAACACCTTATGTTTTGGCTGGCAAAAACTTTTCCAAAGCCAACCGTAAATCTGGGGAACATTTGTTTGACCCATCAGTGATATGTAGGCTTTTGATGCTGAATATTTCCCCCAATTGTATGACGATTTATCATGTTGATATGTTAAGGGAAAGTGTTCAATAAAGGAATGTACTAACTGAAACTGTTGGAAAGCTTCAGTAGATAGAGGAATACTGTAAATCTCTTGCAGTTGTTGATGTGCATAATAATTTGTAACTGACACATTGTTGTTCAAGGCAAAAGAATAAAGCTCAGGGTAATCTTCCTTCAGAGGTTGTTGTAACCATTTGTCATGCCAGAAAAGGCATGTATCTCCATTTTGTACTTGAACAGTGGAGAAGGATTTGAAAGTCTCTAGTAACTTCAGAATGTCTCTCCACCAAAATGACCCTCTTTTTGTTGAATTATTTGGAAGCTTTCCATTGCTATAATGTTTTTCCCAAATCAAACAAACACATGATATATCCTTTTTATTGTAGAACTTGTCCAAGTTTTTCATTAAAAGGGCCTCATTTTGCTTTTCCAGATTTATTATCCCTAGTCCACCATCTTCTTTGGGTACACAGACCATTTCCCAAGCTGCTTTTGGTGGTTTTCTTGAGTTAATATCAGCCCCCTCCATAGACAATGTTTTCTGAATTTATTAATCTGTTTGATAACTCCCTTAGGCAATGACAGAGCACACATGTGAAATGTAGGCAGGGCAGAAAGAACAACATTTGTTAACTCAAGTTTTCCTGCCTGAGATAGGAATGAAGATGTGCAGACCAATCTTCTCTCACACTTGGTTATAAGGGGCAGGAAGTCTTCAACTCTTGGTTTGGTGATCCCAAGAGGGAGTCCAAGGTAGGTGAAAGGAAATGTCCCTTTTGGGCATCCAAATGTATTGGCCAAGTGATTAAACTTCTCAGGAGGGATGTTGATTGGAAGCATCATTGATTTGTTGTAGTTGACTTTTAAACCAGTAGATTCAGAGAAGGATTGAAGCACTAACTTCAAAAAATGAAGTCTAGCATCCCCTTCCATCACAATGAAGGTATCATCGGCATACTGGATTACAGGAAAGTCAGGGATAGCATTTGATGGGATTGGGAGACTGAGGAGCCCAATGTCCTTGGCTTTGTTAAGGAGAGATTTGAGTAGGTCAGCAGCTAGAACAAACAAAAGTGGTAAAAGAGGGTCACCTTGTCTAACACCTCTTCTACAGTGAATTGTTTTACCTGGAAGACCATTCAAAAGAGCTTTTGAAGTACCAAAAGACAAAATGTTGGTGATCCGGGAAATCCAGGTTGCCCCAAAACCTTTGGCTTCTAGTAACTTTATGATGGCTTGGTGCTCTATTTTGTCAAATGCTTTTTCAAAATCAAGCTTGAGGATGATGACTTCCTTTTTAGAATGGTGACAGAGTTGCAGGTATTCAAAAGACCAGGCAAAGTAATCACTACCGGACAGAGCATCTTTGCCGAGGGAAAATGCTCGGGCACTCGGCAAAGAGTCTTTGCCGAGGGCCTGACCCTTGGCAAAGAACAACCCTCGGCAAAGACTCTTTGCTGAGGGTCAGACCCTCGGCAAAGACAAGCACACGGCAACAATAATTATTTGCCGAGGGCTTGCCAAGGGCCTGACCCTCGGCAAAGAACAGCCCTCGGCAAAGACTCTTTGCCGAGGGTCAGACCCTCGGCAAAGACAAGCACATGGCAACAATAATTATTTGCCGAGGGCTAAGCCCTCGGCAAAGGGCCGGCCCTCGGCAACACCGCCGGACACGACGTCCATCCCCTGCCGTCAATCTTTGCCGAGGGCATCACCGTTAGGCCCTCGGCAAAGACTTTTTAACCGTTTTGAAATTTTTCTTTTAAAAAATTCTTTGCCGAGTGCCCCTGGACCAGCACTCGGCAAAGACAGTCTTTGCCGAGTGCTAAGCTGGCACTCGGCAAATTTTCAATTTTTTTTTGTTTTTTTGACCCCAAATTTTTTGTTGGGCCCGCCTACATTGTTTACAACTTCATGTTCAAATTTGGTGCTTTTTCTAGTTTTTTTGTTATATTTGGTTGATTAATTTGATTATGTTGAATTTTTATATATAATTCAAATTTGAACTGCAAGTGCATGGAATATTGTAATCTAGTGCTTCGAACACTACTACACAAACTTTAATGGAGGCGGGCGTTTTTGATTTTCCGCGGCGGGCAAAGCCGTCCGCCGCGGCCTAGAGGCCACGGTAAATCGTGGCTTAACCGCGGCGGGCGGTTTTGCCCGCCGCGGTTAACCGATTTACCGCGGCGGGCGGTGTAACGTGCCCGCCGCGGTAAACATACTTTTACCACGGCGGTCACGTTGAACCGCCCGCCGCGGTAAATTATTTTACCGCGGCGGACACGGTACAGAGCCCGCCGCGGTTATGTTCGTTAGCCGTGGCGGGCATTATTATTTGCCCGCCTCGGTAAATTATTTCCTGAATTAAAAAAAATACAGCAGCCATATAATTAAATTCAAATTCAAATTCAAATTCAAATTCAAATCACATCCAGATTTCACAAATTAAACTTAAAAAGTATGCAGGCATTACACATGAGATAATATACATATATATACATTCACTTAGTCGTTCTTGTCATTGTTAATTCATTACATTTACATATTAAAGTCGTTATACATGCCCTAAGGAGTAATCTTGCGGACGCATCATCGTGGGCCATTTCCTCAGCCTCTCGTACTCCGGTAAAATCGCTAGCTGGCTGTTCTCATTGAAGAACGTGCTCCCTTCAAGCACGCATTTGTCTAAGACAAACTTACATATGTCCACCTTTGTCTGCTTGAAGGAGTGTTGGGTGCTCTGCACGTCTCTCCACCAGTTCAATCCATTCTTGAGCACCCTCCAACTGCTGCTGTACTGCTTGCACTCCCTCAGGTACTCACAGACGTAGAAGCCACAGGTTTGTGATCCTACCGGTTGTTTGGCACACTGCATGATCGATACACAAGCATTAGAATACAGGCATTAGAACGCTTATGAACAGAACGCACAATTAAACCTTTCAAATACTTACCGGAAAGTTGCGTCTGATTTTGATGCGGTTCTTATGCTTAGCCTTAAAATTCTCTGTTCTTCGATCATAGCATTCAGGATCCTTCACGTACTCCTTATAAGCGCTATATGAAATGTACTAGTATTAGGCAGGGCATTAGAACGCATATGAGAAGACAGTTCAGTCACTTACACTCTGAGGCAATCTTCAAAGGCCTTGTACCCTTTTAAGTTTGGCATTCTCAACGAATCAAATACGCAGGCCCTGCCATCCTGAGGGTAGATGATAAATGCAACCCAGTGACCCTCGAGGCCTTGGCTGCGCCATTGAAACAAAATACAGGTTACAATGAGAAATAATAATACTAGCTAGCTACCCACTTATCTCTACAGGCATGTCTTCGACTTACCCAAAGTGGTAGGCAGCTACGATACACCCATTTCTCCTGATCTTCTTCATTGCTCCTAGTATGTACCTTGAAATGTTCAACTTCTCATTGTCCATCAGTTTCTTCCTGTGCGCCTCTCTCTGTCGCTTGGTCAAGTCTTTCATGGTTGGATGATTGTCATCTAGGTGGTAACCAATGATGACTCTTTGAGCAATATGCATTGGAGATAGATAGATAACATCAAGTTTTAGTTCCTTGGATATATAGGCCATCAACCTGCAAGGACAAGCCATCGTGGCATATATAAGTAGTCTTGACCGATTCAAAGGCAGGTGATATGTGAAACTCGCAATTCATCACTTACATAGAGAACAAGGTGACTTGGGCGATGTCAAGGTCTTGTTCCCGTAGTAGTCTGTACATGTCGTGGAAGTCCACGGGGAGTTCTACATCGTTGCCGGGCAAGTGGAAGTACTCCGCCACAACCTTGACTAGAAAACCATGTAGGCCAGCTTTTGCCGCTTCCATGTACCAGAGATGAAACCTCCTTGTCTCCCACCTTTCCTCGTCGACGAGCTGGGCCTTGGTTATCATGAACTTCCCATGCTCGTAATGGCCGGGGCAGTCATCCGATTCAGGAAATAGATGGAAAGGTGATCTTGGCCTGGGATAGAAATGTTAGTACCATATTATGACAAAGAAAAGTTATTAGCAAATTATGCTCGCCGCTACCATACCTTTTGAACTCAAGTGAGTATGTGAGATGCCCTTGGTCGCCTTTAGTCTTCGCCGGCGGTGGAGGACAGTGGCTTGTGCTCGCAATGGCAGCAGGCGGTGTCTTTGCCCCCGGTTCCTCCGTGCCTCCCGGTCCTTTGCTTGTGCCCTTAGACGGACTATCGGGAGGTGCGGGTGGACTTGTTGTTGGAGGAGGAGAACGAGGGTGAGGGCTTGTGCCTCGGGGTGACTTCCCTTGTCATCCCCGCCATTGCCTTCGTCATCGCCGTCGCCGTGATCCGGATCATCGGGGGGACAAGATCCGGCAATGGATGGTTGTGATGCTGGTGTCGCCATCGGCGTAGAAGTCGGCGTCGAGAGAATGATCTCTATGTCGTCCTTGTTCCACAGGACTTCGGAACCAATGGCAGCTCCAAGGATCGTTACCCCTTGTGCAGTTGGATATTCCATTTCAAATTCTTTGTATTGGGTCGCATACCATGTAAGTATCACATCAGCATAGTTGGCAGGGATCTGGTCTTGGTTGAAATCTTTGATATCTTCTTTGGGGTGCATGTAACCCTCACCCACGGTCAACTTTTTCGCCCTGCCGAACGGGATGTTGAGGTTGACGCGCATGGGTTGCCGGATGTCATCGACGGGGTGCCTTGGGCGATCCTTGATCATCGGCAGTGGCTGCCCTTGTGTCTGCCCTTGTGGAACTTGTGGCACGGCCACGCCTGCCTGGCGAAGCATCTGTGACCTCATCAACACCATATCTGGGTCATTGCTCGTGAAGGCTTCTTTTATGGACTGACTGATCATTTCGGCCACGCCTTGATCATAGCCCTTCTGAAAGATGCCCTCCTTGTACCTCTGCCTTGACCGGTATGTGGCAGCGTCGGATTGCCATGACTCCACTGAGTTCCAGCTCATCTTCAACGACATGCCACGGACGCGGCCACGGTGCTCGGGGGTTCCCAGCGCTAGGGTCAGCAAGTCCTGGCCCCTGCGAACCTCGAAGCTGTCCTTGGATTTAGCGGCCTGGATGAGAGCCCTCTCCACCTCCTTGAACTTTGGCTCATTGAACTTGCTCGCGCCCTCCTTGAGCTTCTTCGGCTTGCGGGCATAAATGAAGTCCTTAGCCCTCAAGTCTACACCGTCGTACGGATCGGGAAGCCCGGCGGCAGCTCTAGCCCTTTCTTCCTCCCGCCACTGGGGCCTCTTACCAGCAAACCCAGTCATGCCCAAGTGGTGGGGGTGCAGGTTCTTCTTCGCGAGTGCGCTGAACTTGGCGCTCTTTGCCTTTGCTTCTTCTGTTGTTCTTTGTTTGCAGAACTCTTCCCAGTGATGTTCCTTCACTATAGTGTATTTGACACAGGGTGACTTGCCTAGCTTCAGGTAGTACCTGGTCAGCATGGACTTGAAGTTTCTAAAGGCTCTTCCTGCCACGTGCATGACCCACTCCCTGCACTTGTCTAGATCGGCGTCCTCGGGATAATGGAAGCTCCTCGTCACCTCACCCCAGATATGTGTCTTGTAGTCGACCGGGACATTGTTCCACTCCGCCCAAGTGATCTCCACCTTGTCCTTGACTATACATGCCACCTGGTTGCTGAACTTGGCAAGGACCGTGGGTGGCGACAACGGGTTTCCCTCTGGTCCCACCTCATGGATCACATGGACTTCGCCGTGGATTTCCCTCCGGTGCCTCCCGTGTTCCCCCCTTCTCAGCTTTGTCCTCTGACCACTAGACTTGCCTGAAGTGGTTGGAGATGGAGCGGGGGGTTCTTTGTCACTAACTTCTTCCTCCTCGAAATTCAATTCTCGAGGCACCACCGGCATCTGTTCAGGGTTTGGAGACCGCGCACTTTCAACTTCGTCGTCCCTCGGTTGGTAGGTCGGATCATCATCGTCCTCTGTACGATGTTTCTTTGTTGGCCTAGGGGTCATGGACACTTGGCTCTCGAGGCTAGTTGATGATGATGCACTAGGGGTAGGGTCGCGCCATTCGCTTATCGGTTCCTCCGCCATTGGAAAGCTACAATGAATACATATTTCAGTTGTATAGACACAGTTATAGAGTAGTAAAGTAGAGTAGTACTAGAGTAGTAAAGTAGTAGTAGTTGGCTCAGATTTGCCCCATTGTTATCACATCACTTTTAAACTGGTTGCTTGTATCTGGTATACAAGCCATCCTAGTTTAGCGGGGGCACTCGATCATCATCGCCGCTGCCTTAGCATAAAAGGGTTCACATCATTGCATATGCCACTGCCTCAGCAATAAGTTTAAAAGTTCATCATTGCATATGCCAAAAAAGGAAGCAGCCCCATTAAATAAAAACCTTTCACAAATCAAAAACAGGAGCAGCAGTAGTAGAATAGTAGTATAGGAGGGAGTAGAGGAGTAGAGGAGGAGGGAGTAGTAGTAGGCAGTAGTAGTATACTAGTAGTAGTATACTACTAGAAAGTAGTAGGCAGTAGTAGTAGCATACTAGTAGTAGTACAGGAGGAAGTAGAGGTAGGCAGTAGTAGTAGTATATACTAGTAGTAAAGGAGGGAGTGACCAATTCATCTCAAAATTCTCACAAATTATATCAAATTTGGCAAAATTGCAGCAGAGTGACCAATTCATCTCAAAATTCTCACAAATTTAGCTCAGAATTAGTTTAAAGGCAAGGTGCATCATAGGCAGTGGCATATGCTCAGAATTTTGTCATAAATTTCTTTGGCATCATAGGCAGCAAAAAGAATTGAATTCAAATGCTACGGTTCACCAAAAGCATCATAGATCAGTAGTATAGCAGTTCAAAATTCACCAAGTGTAGTACTGCTTTGTTCAGTTGAATTCAGAGTAGCAGCAGCAGTAGTAAGACAATAGTGGTAGAGAGAAATAGGTAATACAAGTACCATTTTGCATCAAGTAGTAGAGTACCAGTAAGGGGATAAGTAGTAGCTAGCCATCTCAAAAAACTTTCACAAATCAAAAAATTTGCATCAAGCTATAGAGTGTAGGCAGTAGACAGTAGAGTGTAGGTAGTAGAGTGCAGGCAGTGGATTAATGGGCATAATGGCAATTGGCAATGCCAAACTGCCAATGACAAGCAAGAGAGGCAATGCCAAACTGCCAATGACAAGCATGGAATATTTTGCGATGAATATATTTTCGTGAGCCATGGCTTTCTTTTTTAGATAGATTATTAGTGTACTGAATTTCAGAGCAGTATTGAAATTTCAGTCTTGTATTTTTGTATGACACTATCAGAATTTTGATAACAAATTGCAAGCATTTTGTGCACAACAGATTGAGTGAAGATTCTTTTCTATTGCTACCTTTTCTAGTTCATAGTACCTTTGATAATTGATTCCTTTTGCTGTGTTCTTGTAACTTAATTAAGTTCTCAAACCTGAAATTTAATAAAGCTCTAAATATTAGACGGTTAGAACAAGTGATGACATTATTACCTCACCTTTTTTAACTACTGTGATTCACCCCTCCAGTTTTTTTAACAGAGTTTTGATCCATTACAAGGATTTGAATACTAGGATTGTTAGCACTAGGATTTCATGCCTAGGATTGTGATGGCTGTTAGTGAAAAACTAGAAAATTCCATAATTTACATGTAACAAATTGGGCATATTGTTCTTCAGGGCGCATTATAAGTTCCAGTAGATGAATCTTATCTTTTGTTATTGCATCTAATGAATGATTATCAGTTTTAATACCCTGTATTGGCGCAATTGTGCTTTGGCATTGGAACACAAAAAATCTGATGACTTTGCCTCCACGTTTTCTGTCATTTCTCATCCTCCTGTGTTACTATCAAATTGTAGACGCATATAGCTGGAGGACAGACACCACCTTTCAATTTCTTCCTATTTTAGATTGATGATTGTTTCTATCAAATTGGTTAATTTATTTTCTGAGGATTAGGTTCTACCAATAGCAGAACTGGTTGATTTGTCTATGCCAGAATATGTTTTTTTAAGGGGGGTGAAGTCCAGCAAGGAAGAGTTGTGAACTTGTGAATAGGGGTGTCCATGGGCACCCTTAGATGGAGAGTAGGCAGTTATATATTATTTGGATAGCATTTTAAATGTTCAGCTCAAGCAGTTTTTTGAACATTTCGTGTGTTATGTGATAGACTCTCTTTTTTGCTGGAACTAAGTCTTTCTAAATCATTGCAGATAAATTCACAAGCCAAATGGATTAGGTTCCAATCGATTAACAAACTTAAATTTTTTTCTGAATCAACTAAACAACAGTTGGAATTGGAAATTAAGGAGTAAGACAGGAGAGAAATGTACCAAATTGTAGGTTGCAGCTGTACCAGAGCAGACGAATAGGAGTGCAACCTTGAAGGCCCGACCGCAGGAACGGAGCTCCGGCCACCAGCCTGCGCCCTACAAGCCGTGGGTGGTGGCGCAAGACAGCCGGGGCCCGGGGGCGGTGCAGCACTCGAGATGGTGGCAGCGGTAGGATCCAGTCACTGCGAGGTGCTAGGGTTCCGGTGAGCAGCCGAGTCGAGAGACTCGAGAGCACGGGGGCGGGGCGCGGGCAAGGGAGAGGAGGACGGGGGCGCGGACCAGGCACGGGGAGGAGAACGGGGGCGGGGGTCGGTGCACGGAGGAGCTCAATCGGCGGTGGAGCCCGGTGGCGGCGGCGTGAGATTTTGGCAGCCCTTCGGGGTAAAACTGAACCGCGCGAAAGACCGCCGAGATGTTGAGGGTGGGGACGGCTTATATAGGTTTCGATTAACCGCGGCGGGCAACGTAACAGCCCACCGCGGGAAATGTTTACCGCGGCGGTCTGTTAAGTTGCCCGCCGCGGTTAATCTATTAACCGCGGCGGGCGCTGTTATATGCCCGCCGCGGTAAAGATCATCAGTTCAGAATTCATTAGCTATTTTAAGTCTCATGAAGAATTCATTAGTCTATACTTTTGAGGTCCCTTGGCTTTTTATTACTTGACTTTTGTAGCACACTTAAGAATCTTATCCTCTTTTATAGAGTCTGCATATAGAGTATCTGGGATTGTTACATATAGAGTCTCTAGGATACATTATTATATATATGTCTCTGGGATACGTATAGAGTCCACTACATTATTACATATATATATATATATATGTCTCTGGGATACATAAATCATTTTGGTGCAGGTGCTTTCACCGTCCTCTTCTCACCATCGGGGCGGGCCCACGGCATCATCCTAGACTTGTTGAATCGGTCCTCGACGGCCTTGATCTTCTTTGGGTGATCGGTAAAAAGCTCAAGCTCTGCGTAGTTGTTGTATTGTTCGGGACTCTACACCCCATCAGCTCCCACAATCCGCTGCTTTCCGGACACAACCACATGCCTTTTTGGGTCCTCTGCATATATATAGTAGGCCACTTGTGCGACATTGGTTGCTAGTACCCACGGGTCATCTTTGTAGCCGATACTTTTGAGGTCCACGGTGGTTAGCCCATAACTGTCCACTGCAACCACATTCGGTTTGACCCACTGGCAATGGAAGACGGTTATGCGTAGGTTCTGGCCGTAGTCAAGTTCCCATATTTCTTCAACTTGCCCATAGTATTGCCTCCTCTGGCCCGTGTACTCTTCTTCGCCCTCGTATCGAACACCGCAGTTCTGTGCCGAGCTCTTCTTGTCCTTGTCTTTCGTGTGGAACCTATAGCCCTGGACGTCATACCCTTGCCACGTGGTGATTTGGCTAGATGGGCCTAACACAAGCCTCTTAACGGTCTCCGTATCTTCATCAGGGCATCCTTCAAGGGGTATGTGTTGCTCTTTGAGCCAATCTACGAAATTGCTCTTGTGATGGTTCTGGACCCATGCCTCCGTGCATTGTCCATCATTAGCGGCGCGGATCTCTTCCAGGTTCTTTTCAATATATTTATCCATGCTCACTAACTGATGAAGGATGCTGTAATGAGCTTCTTGCACCATTCGGTTTGGCACATCGGTGCGCACTTTTCGGCCTGTGCACCCCATTCCTGAGGTTTTGCCTTCGTGGTGATGGACAGGCAACCCAATCACCCTCCCATCTCTTATGTACCTCATACACCAGTTCACGGCCTCCTCCGTTGTGTATGCCTCGATCATAGAGCCCTCCGGGTAAGCGCGGTTATGGACGTATCTGTTGAGGGTGGACATGAACCGCTCGTACGTCCACATCTGGTGTAGGTACACGGGGCCTAGTTGATGGATCTGATCGACCATATGCATCATTAGGTGTGGCATAATATCAAAGTAAGATGGTGGAAAGCACATCTCAAGCTGGCAAAGGGTCTCCGCGATGAACTCCTTCAGGGCAGGCAGCTCAGCCTTATCAATGACCTTCTGAGTGATGCGATTAAAGAAGTATGACATCCGTGTGATGACCATCTTCACGTACTCTGGACGGATAGCCCTAATCGCAATTGGTAGGAACACCGTCAGCATGACGTGGCAGTCGTGTGAGTTGTAGCCGGTCATTATGAGGTCTTTCATGGAGACCAGGCTCTTGATGTTGGAAGAGAAACCAGTCGGCACCTTGATACCCCTAAGCAACTTAAGAAAAGCTGTCCTCTCGTCTTGCGTTAGGTTGCAGGCCGCACCCGGGATATCGACTTTACCATTCTGAGGCGGTCCCGGGTGAAGGTCCGGCCTGATGCCCAAATTGACAAGATCCGTCCGTGACTTAATACCATCCTTTGTCTTGCCCTTGATGTCCAGCAGGACACCGATCGTGCTTTCGAAGACATTTTTCTCCAGGTGCATGCAGTCGATGGCATGGGGTGTATTCAGTGTTTTCCAATACGACAGGTACTTGAAGAAAATTGACATCTTCTTGAAAGGAACGGCGGCGGGGACTTCCTCCGTCTGGTCCCGCTTTCGCTTCCTTGTCTGCTTGGGCCCCTCTTTAGGCGGCTTCTTCTTCTTTCCAAACTCCACCTGATCCATGTCCTTGACCATCTCATACACCTTTGTTCCCCAACTAGTCTGCGTCATTTGATCACGCTGCGGCTCGTCTTGATTGTCAAAGTATTTGTTCATAATACTTCTTCTATACCTATGATTTTTGGTGAGGAACCGTCTGTGCCTCGTGTACACCATCTTATTGGATCCCTTAAGGTAAGTGTAGCAGGTCTCGTCGATACAAATTACGTAGCCGGTCTTCCCTTTGATCTGCCCCGATAGTGAGAAGAGACCGGGGTAATCGGTGATGGTGACAAAGATGATTGCTTTTAGTGTGAACTTCTCCTTGCGGGATGCATCCACCATCTGGACCCCAACATCAAATAGTATCTTCATTTCCTCCATGAATGGCTCCAGGAACACATCTATATCGTTGCCGGGCTGCTTCGGTCCGGAGATAAGCATGGTCAGCATAAGGTACCTACGCTTCTGACATAGATGGGGAGGTAGGTTGTACATGGTGAGCACGACGGGCCAAGTGCTGTGCGAGCTGCTAAGCTCACCGAATGGGTTCATCCCGTCGGTACTTAGCGCAAACCTAACATGCCTGGGCTCCTTGCCAAACTCCGGGTAGGCCTCGTCGAAATCCTTCCACTGCTTGCCATCGGATGGGTGCCGTAGCTTGCCATCGTCGTTCAGGCGGTCAGCAGATGCATGCCAGGACATGAGCTTGGCATCGTCCGGGTTCCCAAATATTGCACGCAGGCGATCGGTCATGGGCAGGTACCACACCGATAGTGCTGGACTTTTCCTGTGCGTGTAACCCTCTTCTTCATCGTCCTACTGAGCCGAGATCTGTTTGGCCACACTGCTCTTCTTTGCCCCCTTCTTGTTCTTCTTCCGACCACCCCGCAAGCCTCCCTCGTCTTCTGCATCCACGCGACAACCAGCATTTTTCTTGTACCGACTAAAGCCGCAGTGCGGACAACTCGTCAAATTCTCATACTCATTGCCCCGATACAGGATGCAGTGGTTAGGGCATGCATCAAACTTTCTAAGCTTCATCGCCACTGGCTGGATCAGCTTCTTGGCCCGATAAGTATTGGCGGGCACCTTGTTAGCCGTTGGGTACGTGGTGGCAAGGTAGCTTAACAACTCATTGAAGCTAGTGTCAGACCAACCATGACGAGCCTTCAACATCAACATATGGAGGTTAAAACGGAGCGCCGTGCAGTCCTTTGGACAATCGCCGCCGTCCTTATAGAGAGGATCAACTGCCGCCTATTTCAACTCTCTAAAATTCTCCAACCACTTTGGGCAACCCAACACAACGTCGTCTTCATCGAAGTGTTTGACTAAATCTTCAACAAGCTGCACATCCTCGGGTTGGCTCACAGTATCCTGACCATCAACACCGTCGCCGGCTTCGTCGGCCATGTCTTGCATTACATCATCCACCGTGATGTAATCACGACAACTGTTGTCACTGTCGGCTGGCGCAGCTGCTGCGGAAGGATCTTTATTCACCGGTGGTGCTGTCGTCGTCGGCGTCGAAGAGGTAACTCCAGATGCAGCGCCACTCGCACCAACTCTTTCGCCGTGAAATGTCCAGACTGTGTAGCCCTCGATGAAACCATACATGATCAAATGAGTTTGCACCTCGCTGTCTCGGTGGGCTTTCAGGTTCTTGCAACGAGAACATGGACATATGGTTGTCATCCGCTTCAGTCTCTCATGGTGAGCTTTACCAGCCGCAATAAACTTCCTTAATTCAAAGAGGTACCGCGGATCATTCACTCTATCGATCCGGTACATCCATTCCGATCTATCCATCGTATCTGCGAACATTATCCATCACAATCAACATTAAATAAAGAAGAATTAGGAGAAATTGATGATTTTTACGTCCAAAATCATGAAAAAGAGAGGAAATGACGATGTGAAAGATGAAGCATGCATCTATGATGAATCTAAAGTTAAAGAAATACATGACATCATTTTTTCCATTAAAATTGATCTAGATCTAGATCTAGATCTAAAGAGAACTCTAGGTGATGGAAATAAAGAGAGAGGATGGAAGGAGAGAGGGAGAGCCTTTATGAACCTCTTATGATGCCCTCCTCCCTCAAATCCAAGCCCTTCAACTCAAATCAAAAGTTTCCTCAAATTTTAGGGCAAAGCCTCCCCCTATGAGGTTTGAGAGAGGAAGACCCGTGGAGAAGAAGGAGGGTCTGAGGTCTGTATATGTACAGGCTTTACCGCGGCGGGCAACATAAAACGCCCGCCTCAGTAAATCAAGTCTTTACCGCGGCGGGCAGTTTAAAGCGCCCGCTTTGGTTAACCGTATTAACCGCGGCGGGCTATTCATACCGCCCGCCGCGGTAAATAACGATTTTCTGCGGCGGGCAGGTAAGGTGGCCCGCCGCGGTAAACCAATTTCCCGCAGCGGGCGCCCCGGTGGCCGGCCTCGTTGGCCGGCCACCGGTTAACCGTGGCGGGCAAAAAAGGTGCCCGCCACGGAGCGTGTTTTGGCCACGCTGCGCAAATTCATTCCTGTAGTAGTGGAAAAATGTTATTCATGATATTTGGTGTATGTTGAGTCTCTATCCACGAACTCGCATCAAATTTCGCGCATCTTCTTCACGTAACATGACGAGCCACTTGCCGGAAAAGTGTTTTAAAATTATATAAAGTCCATACGAAGTCCGAAAATCACGAAACTTGTCGAGGTGTCATGTTATCGCATGTGTAGGCTGTGGTAAAAATTGAGAATGTTTCGAGCAAGTTGCGACGTCAGATGCATAAAACCCAGACATCTCCACATGATGTCTGGCTTTTAGGCATCCGACGTCACAACTTGCTCCTGAGCTCGCCGATGCCCTGGGCTCCGAGCTCCACGGGGACAGTGACCCGGCCGGCCCCGAGCTCCACCGGCCCCGCCGTGCACTGCGGCCGGCCTGCAAAGGGAGAAGGAGAGGAGCAAGAAGAAGAAAGAGAAGGGGGAGGAGGAAGAGGAAGAAAGAGAAGGGGGAGGAGGAAGAAGAGGAAGGTGCCGACCCGACCGCCCGTCGATCCTCGCGCCGTTCCGACCGCCCGTTGATCCTCGTGCTGCTGCAGTCATCCCCGCCGTCATCGCCGGCCCTCGCTCTTGCCGTTCTTGCCGCCAAGGTAAGCCCTACCCTTGTAGTGTTAGTAGTAGTAGTAGTAGTTAGTAGTAGTTAGTTGTAGTGTTAGTAGTAGTAGTTAGTAGTGTTAGTTGTAGTAGTTAGTAGTGTTAGTTGTAGGGTTAGTAGTAGTAGTAGTAGTTAGTAAATAGTAGTAGTTAGTAAGTAGTAGTGGTTGTTAGTAGTAGTTAGTAGTGTTAGTTGTAGGCTTAGTAGTAGTAGTAGTTAGTAAATAGTAGTAGTTAGTAAGTAGTAGTGGTTAGTACTAGTAGTTGTTAATAGTTAAGTAGTTCTTAGTATTAGTACTGTTAGTAGTAGGGTTAGTAGTAGTTGTAGGGTTAGTAGTAATTGTTGTTGTACTACTTCAATACTTTTATCTGCATGGAAAGAGAACTAAAGTACATGGCTCCTCTTGATATATTGGTGGTTGTTGGCCTTCGTGCCCATGTTTGGTATATATGTGGTTATTGGCCTTTGCGCCATATTTTTTGTAGGTTTTGGGAACCTCCCCGTGCAGGGGAGGTGCTACCGAAATTTTGAGTCAACACTAACCATTTTTACCCTTTTTTGCAGGAGGACCTGTGGGAGGGACTCGGCGACCCCGATCGTCTTCGTCGGCGCTTGGGGTCTTCCTGCATCGCGTCGACTCGCCACTGCACCGACTCTCCATCACCCCGCTACCCTGACCTCACCGGCACCCTAGGTATAACCCCTCTATCCGTATGTGGTCTTTGGTCGTGTAACCTAGTTAGGTGTCTCCCGTCCGAAAGAGATACGGTTGGAGGTATACAGATCTTTCTATATCTACGACTGTATCTATTTCGGATTGTCCACGTTTTTTGGATAGCCCGCGGATGCGTAGATGGGTTAGTTTCCATGGTCCACTCCGGTCCGAGATGGTGTTTCGGCATCATCCCCTATTTTTCTCCGGATACACACTTTCCCTTACAGGACGTGCATCGGGAGAACAACCAGGAGGTGCTGCCAAAATTCTATCTCAGATAGGGAGCGGAGCATGGAAACTAACCTCATCTACGCATCCGCGGGTGGGATTAGGACCTATCCTCACCTATTAGAGAGTAGGAACACCGCGTAGATGCAATTGATGGTTACATTACTATGTGCTGTATATGTGGAAGGATGGAAGACCGTCAGTGGATGTACACGGGCCGGAGAAGTGGGAGTGACTTTGACATTGAGTGGGTGAATGGGACAGATGCTTTCTTAGAACATGCATGGAGCTCGGGTGTAGCTAAAGGACATTCTAAACTTTGGTGTCCCTGTAGCAAATGTGACAACAACAGAAGGGTAGACAAGGTGACCATGGGTAAACATCTTGTGTACAATGGTTATATGGCTGGCTACCACCGGTGGATCCACCATGGTGAAGCAGATCGTATAAGAGCGGAGGTGGTGAGACCACGCCTCGAGGCTTTTGATGATGATGCTGGAGTAGCAGACATGCTAGATGACACTCACCAAGCTCACTTCGCAGAAGGACGTGAGAAGGAGGAGATGGAGTAAGCCGCTAAGGCCTTCTACGAAATGTTGGACTCGGCACAGAAACCCCTTCATGAGAGTACAACAGTTTCTCAGCTGGATGCCATTAGACGTGTTATGGGGTTGAAGGCCAAGTTAAATCTGAGTCGCGAAGGCTTTGATAAGATGTTGGCCGTGTTTGGCAGCATGCTACCGGAGAAGCACATTCTGCCGAAGAACTTGCACGAGTCACAGAAATTACTTCGTATGCTTAAGATGCCATATGATAAGATACATGTTTGTCCGAAGGGGTGCGTCTTATTTAGGAAAGATCACAAGGATGCAAAGTACTGTCCGAAGTGTAAATCCTCAAGGTACCTGGAGGTAGACTCTGGAGATGGCCAGAAGAGGTAGCTTACGATCTCCACGAAAGTCCTACGGCACCTTCCGTTTGTGCCAAGGATCCAACGGCTTTTCATGACCGAGGAATTCGCAAAACAGATGACATGGCATAAAGAAGGTGTACGGTACAAGCCATGGACGATGGTGCATCCGTCCGATGCCGAAGCATGGACGTACTTTAATGACAAACATCCTGACAAAGCAGCTAAGGCTCGTAATGTACGTGTCGCGCTGGCAATAGATGGGTTGAATCCTTATGGATAGTTGTCTACCCCATACACATGTTGGCCCGTGTTTGTTATCCCCCTAAATCTCCCCCCCCGGCATCTCCTTTCAACGGCATAACATCTTCTTGTCATTGATAATTCTTGGACACCTGGGGAGTAATATGGGTGTGTACATGAAGCCTATGATTGATGAATTGATCAACGCTTGGGAGAAGGGGGTATGGACATACGACCGAGCTACAAAATCATCCTTCAAGATGCATGTTTGGTACCACTACTCCCTGCATGACTTCTTGGCGTATGGGTTATTCGCCACCTGGTGTGTCCACGGGAAGTTCCCATGCCCAATATGCAAGGAAGCTATGAGGTTCATTTGGTTGAAGAAGGGTGGCAAGTATTCGTCGTTCGACAGGCATTGTCAATTCCTCCCTTCTAACCATCCATTCAGACAAGACATCAAGAACTTTACGAAATGTGTTGCAGTGATAGACCCTAAACCACGCATGAAGAGTGGTGCTGAGGTGCATGCTCAGATAGATGCTCTCGTGCCCAATGAAGGATGTGGTTTTGTGGGATATGGTGAGGAACATATGTGGACTCATAAGTCCGGCTTGACGAGGCTCCCCTATTTCGATGACCTTCTTCTGCCACATAACATTGATGTAATGCACACCGAAAAGAATATCGCCGAGGCACTTTGGGGAACTCTCATGAATACTGACAAGTCTAAGGACAACGTTAAGGCTAGAGTGGACCTAGCGATGTTGTGTGATAGACCGAAGCAAGAGATGCGGCCTTCTAGTGGCCGAAACAAACAATGGAAAAGACCTAAGGTCGATTTTGTCTTGGAACCCGATCAAAGGAGGGAAGTACTAAAATGGATCAAGACGTTAATGTTCCTAGATGGATATGCAGCGAATCTGAGCAGGGGAGTGAACTTAGGCACTTTACGAGTCAATGGGATGAAGAGTCATGACTACCACATATGGATTGAGCGGCTTCTTCCGGCGATGGTCCGAGGCTATGTCCCTGACCATGTCTAGCAAGTGCTGGCAGAGTTGAGCTTTTTCTTTCGTCAGCTTTGTGCCAAGGAGATATCTCGGACCGTCGCTCAGGACTTGGAAAAAGCGGCACCTGTGTTGCTTTGTAAGCTGGAGAAGATCTTTCCACCCGACTTCTTCTTGCCCATGCAGCATCTGATTGTGCACCTCCCGTCCGAGGCACATTTGGGGGGGCCCGTGCAAGCCTGATGGTGCTATCCAATCGAGAGATGTCTAAAGACTCTTCGCAAGAAATGTACAAATAAAGCCAGAATTGAGGCTTCCATTGCAGATGCAAGTCTAAGGGAGGAGGTGGCAAACTTCACAACACTATACTACAAGCCAAAACTTCCTAGCAATCATAATCCACTCCCTCATTACAATGTTGGCGAAAATGAATGGACCCACAGCCTGTTCCAAGGCCAACTCGGCAGCGCAAGTGGATCGACCAA